>NC_142778.1:19022500-19322500 GCF_988280905.1 Pimephales promelas
GCCCAATACTCAGGGGAGGTATTCTATTCGCCAGCTTGTGAATAACATCACCTTCAGAGAGAGAAAGTGTGGATCACTTGTGGATCAAGTGTGGATAACATTGTGTAAGAGGCATGATGTAACTATCCTTAAAGCACTTTTTACATTAAGTTCAGTTCCACAAACTTCAAGTCGAAGGACGTGTTGAAATAATCTGTGGAAAAATCAACAACATGCAACAGATGAGTAGATATTAAGTCAGAATATCAAAACCAGAATATTCCTTCAAGGTCAACTTTAAGGGGTCGAGTTTTAATGTCAGTTTTAGCATCTCGTACTGCCAAACATGGAACTGATTTAATACATTCATAAAGCGGATGATTTTTAAACACAGCTGAAATATCACAACAGTGTCAACTCAAACTGAAATGCTGATGTTCACCTCACTCTTCCATTTAATTATGTTGGCTTGATAATTATTCTTAGATAAAAAATGTAAATGTAAACAGTGTCTCCTCCTAGGGCTTTCTATCTACACCAAACTCAAGTCAGACCTCTGACCTGTTCTGACTCTGTGGTGTGCTATAGCTTTTCTAACCGATCCTATTTATGATTTTAGTTAAACACACAATCAAAACTACACAAAGTCTCAGACTTTCAATGAAGGGGTCAAAACTATTATACAAGAAGACTTGCAGTATAAGCTGTGTCTGAAACCGCTCACTCATTCACTCATTCACTAATCCCTATGGCATTTGAGTGCACTATATCTGTAAGGAGTGAACCAAAGGAACTGAGTGAATTCAGACGCTGAAAACTTCTTTTATCTTACATGTTACTTACTTTATAAATAACAAAAATAACAATCAATGACTTTTCTTGTAATTATACCACCGTGCCAGCTTTGTACATAGTTTCATTGATTGAAATTGTTAGAAACAATCACAAATGACTTGGTTGTTGAGCACCCTCAAACGACCGTTATGATTACATTCGAATGAATATGCTGTCTACCCACAGATGAAGAAGAAATATTTTTAAATCATCCATGAATTTATCAACTCTTCCTTAAAGTTTAACCAGTTAGCCAGAATGCCACAATTTTTCCTATATGGGGAGGCCTTACTGATCTAATTTAATTTAAAAATGAATTGATATAATATTGTATCAATATTTGAATATGTTTTATTCAAGTGATTCATAAAAAATAGGTAGAAAAAAACTAGCATAAAATAAATGTTAAAGCAGAAATTAGAAAGCTGTAAAGTAATTTCTGGTTTAAACTCACTCGCTCCGCACTTTCATGCATGCTCAATCCCCTACGCATTGGATGGTGGGAAATAGTGCTTCAGCAAGTGTACATTGAATGTAGGCTACACTTGAATTCAGAGAGTATTGTGGGTAAAAGTAGTGAACGAATGTAGGGAATTATATTTTTCATTCAGAATTCGGACACCACTACAAAATGGCCGATACCCGTTCACTATAGTCGATACGGAGCGGTTTCTAACACAGCTATAGAGTATTTAAGGTGTTTATCACTAGCTTAATCCTACACAATATGTGTTACAGTAACACAAGTGTGAGGAAGATTGAGATATTCCGTTCACTCCAAATCTTCCCTGAGATCATCCGGCCCCCGTGTGGGGTGGGGAAGTTCTACCAATTGACTGTGTGTATAGATGTATGCAGGTGCCGACCGACTTCCATATTGAAGAGACAGAGAAAACCAGTCACTCACGCTGCCTTGAGTTTACCGACTTCGAAGATCGCCACCTCCTGAGCTCCCTGGTGGTTCCAAAGACCCTCCACCTCAAGTATTGCGAGCGCTATTACCATATTAAAGAAACGTAGAAAACCAGTCACTCATGCTGCCTTGAGTTTACCGACTTCGAAGATCGCCACCTCCTGAGCTTCCTGGTAGTTCCAAAGACCCTGCATCAGGTATTTCAGGCTCTATTGCTGTTCTGAAGAAATAGAGAAAGCCTATTACTCCCGTTGCTCTGAGTTACTTACCTGAAGACCCTTGCATAAGCCCAAAGCCTGCTCCTCCTGTTCCGGGTTACTGAAGACCCTTGTAGTTTGTTCATTCTGAACTCCACCGCTGTCCCGAAGAAAGAGAGCAAGCCTGCTCCTCCTGCTGTTCTGGGTTACTGACCAGAAGATCCGCTTAGTCTGAGCTCCTGAGTTCCACCGCTGTTCTGAAGAACTAGAGAAAACCAGTCATTCACGCTGCTCTGGGTTACTCACCTGGAGGTCCTCTAAGCCCGAGCTCCCGAGCCCCACCGCTGTCCCGAGGAAATTGAGAAAGCCAGACACTCACGCTGCTGAGTTACTCTCCTGAAGATCCTCTTAGTTCGAGCATCCCGAGCTCCACCGCTGTCCTGAGGAAATAGAGGAAGCCAGACTCTCCTGAAGATCTTCTTAGTCCGAGCTCTTGAGCCCCACTGCTGTCCGGAGGGAGTAGAGAATGCCAGTCACTCACGTATTTCTGAGTTACTCCCCTGAAAATCCTCTTAGTCCAAGCATCCTGAGCTCCACCGCTGTCCTGAGGAAATATCTAATAAAGACAATTAATTTACCTTATCTTGTGTCCGGTTTTATGGTGTTCCCTTGGTGTAGCTCCTCAGAGTGGTAGTTGGTACGGGTGGTGGGCTACTGGGCTTTGTACCCACCCCGGCCGGTGACAAAAACGCTAAATAATGTGAGAAACATGCTAATCATGTTAACACCATGTTTATGTGTTGAATGATGATAGCAATGAGCTAATTCATGGTAGCAAAATGATAAAAAAAAAAAAAAACATGTTAAAAATGTATTGACACCATCCACCACATTAGCTGCAAGGCACTTACCATGAACATGGCCTCAAAAATAATTTTAAATAATTTTTATTCTGATTCTAAAATATTTTTTACTCAGTATGTTTTCCAGTACACAAATACATTTTTATTAAGTTAAAAAAAAAAAAAAAAACATTTTTAAATCAAAATGAAGCAGTCTATGCTTAAAACAAAAATCTTATCTGCCAGTGGGGACAGAAAAATTAACTTATTTTTTTTATTAACTTATTTTATTTTTTACCCCTTCGTAGATATGGTTTTCTAGCTTGTAAGCATGTAACTTGATTTATCAATGTTATATCTGTAATGGAAAACAATACAAAAATACTAATGAAGAAAACCTTTTCGCAATGTAATTTGAGTTAATTTCTTAAATTAACTTGAATCAAAATGTTGAATGGTTTGAGCTTGAGAAATTTGGGGAAATTGAGTGAGGTTTATTTTAATTGTTTTAAACTGATGAAATTGAAACCATCTACTTTCCATGCTAGGTTAACTTAAAACTATAATCATATCTAATAGTTATCACAACAACAACAACAAAACATGGGATTTGTCTCTCATGCTTAATTCATAGGATAACAAACTGCTGCAAGCAAATACACCACTTGGCCACACACTCACACACACACTCATGCACAACTGCGTAGTTGAGAGCTGTAATGTCTTTCCACTGTCAGAACATCAGCTTTGGAACCGTCTTCAGGTTTTCCCTCAGATAGCTGACTGTTCTGTGTGCTGGTTGCCCAAAGGCATTGTACAAAGCACACAAAGGGAGGCTGCTGAAACCATAGTACATATCAAGGTCTGGGAAGTTAAATTTTCCCAGTGATGCTGGGTTTTGTATCAGCCTCTTATTCTAACATTCAGTTCAAGTTAGGTTCACTCCACTTAAGCATATTTATTAATAATGTAATTAGCTTTCACTTTCACATCTTTAGTACGGCTTGAAATTCAAGTTGACAGAAATTCGCTTCACTGATGCCAATGGCACTTACAGTTATAATGACTTCAGAGTTTCAATATAAAGTCTTTTCAGTTTTAGTCACTTTTACTTTTAAGTGATGGTACAGGTTACTGAATCTGTCCTGATTTTTATTCCCTGATGTTTAGAGCGATATAAGATGAAAATGGGGAGGGGGGAAAAAACCTATCAAGGTCAACTACAGAGAATTGTCTTTGTAATTTTCTCTAAAAAGAGCATTATGCAAATTAAATTCTGCATTCTTCAAATTCAGCTTTGCCATCTGCCTCGCAATTTTCTCAAACATCATCTGATGCGAGACAGCTGGAGTAGCTTATTATGGGGACGTTCCAATTACATTTTACCATTTTCTGTATACGAGCAATGCTGTTGATCCTCGCAGGTCTTTTAAAAACGTAAATGCACAATAATTGCAGATTTTAGAAAGCTTCTGGTAAACTAGCATATGCTTCTCAATGCATTATCTCCTTATTAAAGTTTCAATATCACGTTATGTCCGCTCTTATTGCTTGTTCTACATTTGAGGATTGTTGTAGATACTTTATTGCATTGAAGTTGCATTTATGCTTTAGTGGATTTCAGCAAAAATATTGCAAGACATAGCAGTCTGTATTTCTCGGTCATATGAAAAGTTACTGCCCCAAATTCATCAATGTTGTAGTTGATTATTTACATTTTTCATGAAATTGTGTAAACATATTTGGAATATGAATGCTCTAACAAATTACCTAAGTGAAATGACCTTTTAGTCATTTGGTCATGTTGTTGTCTTTGCTGTTACTGTTAGAGGTTTACTAGTCACATCACATGTATAATTTATTGGTTATTCAAAATAAAGATGCATTTTTAATGTTTTTAAACTCTGAAATGTAATGAAGAATAAATGCTAAAATGTTGCCAAATGAAGATGCAATTTTAAATCATTTGAAAATCTGAAATGTAATGAAAAATAAATGCTAAAATGTTGCCAAAGTGAAAGATGTCTTGACGTTTTCTCATTTGGGTTAGTTTAGAATCATTCATATGTTTGTAAACTTGTAGATTTCAAGGGAAAAAGGACAGGAAACATAAAAAATGATGTGGTGGCTTTACTTAAAATTTATGCACCATTTTTGCATCATAATTTTTAAGTAATCCCAACTTAGAATCATTTTAAAATGAACAAGAAAACCTTTGTTATATGTACTTAAATATTTGAGTTCATGCAACATTTTTTACTTAAAAATATATGCATCACATTACATTTATTTTTAAGTAAAGAATGTTGCGTAAACTCAAATATTAAAACAATATAACAGTTTTTGCTGTATTTTGGATCAAAATGCGGCAAAAACAGAAGAGACTTCTTTTAAAAACATTAAACAATCAACAATCTTACTAGTAGTGTGTGTGTGTGTGTGTGTGTGTACATGTATATATATATATATATATATATATATATATATATATATACATATATATATATTCTGGTGATCAAAAACCTAAAAAGAAAAAAACAATAATTATATGTTACAAATTCTATTATTAAATGCCTAGAAATATAAAAACGAGTCTATTATAATATCTATTAATGTAAACAAAACAGAAGTTATGAAGACTTAGAGGTTTTGAACGAATCTCTTCAAAAACATTTTAACAGCCAGAATATCCAAAAAGTAAATAAAGATCTAAAATCTTTATTTGAAGCTAAACTTTAGTTTAAAGGGTATTTACTTACTTGATAATAATTTTGAAGGTTTAATAGACTGGGTTGTCGCTGTCATTTAGGAAAAATATTGTGTTTGAATCAAGATCGCAATTATTTTAATGATAAATCGTGCACACGGAGCTGTAGCCAATGTGTTTTCGAATTTAATAATTGTATGTTAATGTTAGTAGGCTAACCCGCGCCGAATTCAAGGCCTGTTTGTAAGTAACACGTTTCTAGTTGTTGATGCAAAATTAGTCGCAATTCTGAAATTCAGTTAAAAAGTTAATTTCTTGACCAAAAAATGCAACAAACTATCGAGTGTACCTTAAGTAAAAAAAAAAAAATGACTAAAATTTTTAACTGGAAAGGCATCACAGGAAATTGCGTATCACCTAGCTTGTATAGTTACTTAAAATGTTATGCTCAATTTAGCCTACTTAATTTTGAAGCATTATTTTAGTACTTGATATGACGTATGTTTTTTTATTTTATTTATTATGCATACATTTAAGTTCACCTAG
Source organism: Pimephales promelas (assembly GCF_988280905.1). Lineage (NCBI taxonomy): Eukaryota > Metazoa > Chordata > Actinopteri > Cypriniformes > Leuciscidae > Pimephales > Pimephales promelas. Next base: position 19,028,519 of record NC_142778.1, read on the forward strand.
TAACTTATATTTTTGAATTACATACACTATATATGTTAAAGGGGTGATAAACTGAGAAAACAAATTTTCCTTGAGATTTTGACATCTAAGAGGTCATCAATAAAACTATCCTGTAAGTTTCAGAACTGAAAACGTCTGAGTCCAATAAAAGCTTTTATTGACACCAGCCTCTGCAAACCGGTTTAGCCCCGCCCACCGAAAATAACATAGGCCTACCTCATGATGACAAACCGGATCGATCTACCGAGCAACACAGAATATTGTGCAGTGCCTGGTTGTGAAAGACGACAGTCGTTGAATAAGTTTCCTCTGGATTCCAATAGGATTGCATGGATAAACTTATTTTTAATGACGTTCCAGCTGATGAGGGTAAAACATCGTCGTCTGTTCGCTTCATTTCACTGAGGATTGTCCTGTAAACAAGACTGGATTTGCAGACCGATTAAGAGTAAAGAACGATGCTGTGCCGTCTATATCAGCCCATTCTCACCCCCAAGGCGTCACTTAACTGACGCCTTGGGAAGCATTTGACCATGCTTCAATATCTGACGCTTTAGGCGCCCATTAGCGTCAGTAAGATGACGCCCTAGGTTCGCGTTTACCCTACCCCCACCCCACACCTAAACCTAACCGCGTCCTCTAACTGACGCTTTCCTTTAGCGTCAGTTAGATGACGCCGTAGGATTGCGTCATGTAAGTGACGCTAAAGGGCGCCTAAAACGTCACATATTGAAGCATGGTCAAAGGTGACGCCTTGGGGTGAGAATGCGTTGTCTATATTGGATCTGACGTGAATTGTGCAACACACAGACTCTGGGTCGAATCATTCCGGTTGCCATTTTAGAACATTGGATGTTTCAAAATACAAGTGCATCTACGACAAGGGGTGCTTCTCAATATCCCTCCTCGTCTCCTCGCTCCTCCGTCCTCCCTCCTATGACCCGGAAAGCGATCGAGCTCAGCCATCTTGAAGGACATCTCAATTCTCTAATTGCACCGTGAGGAGTCGAGGATCGAGGAGATAGGAGGCTTCCTGAGGAGTCATAAGCGAGGATACACAGGTGCATCCTACGCGGAACTGTTATTGACTAAACGTGACGCACGTGTCAATTCTCCTCCCCCTTCACATCGGTCACAATCATTTTAATTTATACTTTACCTTTGCAGTTTATATAAACCACACATCTCAGATATTTCAACAGTATAGCCTATCTTTATTATTATTTATTATGAATTTATTAAATAACCAAACGTCAACAACATAAGGGCAGATCCTTTTAGCGCTGCTGATGACACTGTGGAGTGACGCTCGATTGATCAAGTATTCCAATGTATATAAAAAAGCTTTTATTCGATTCCTCGGTCCTCCTTTCCTTTCCTCGCTTCCTTCCCTCGCGTCCTACAGGGGGTGGAGCTGAGACGCAAGGAAAGGAAGCAAGGAAAGTAAACGAGGATGCACAAATAAGAAATGAGAAGCACCCAAGGTAAGCTGATTCAACTGTTATCCACTCACAGCAGTGGGCGTTTACTTCCAAGTCTTCATGAGACGCCCATAAGCGTTTTTTTCCGCTAGGCTCAAAACTAGGGTACAAAACAGCCTATTACTTATTCATTTGGATGTTTTTGAATGCAAAAACCAAGCGAACATCATAAGTTGACCTCAGACAACAATATAATAAAATTTAAAAAGCCAGGTCATGACCTCTTTAATTAAAGGTTGAAAAGTTCTGATTACTTAATTTTTTTGTTTAATCTAATTACTTTTATAATGGCAGTTCAGCCAACTAATCCTTTTTTAATTAATAATAATAATAATAATAATACATTTTATTTGTAATGCACTTTACACATGAAGGACATATCTCAAAGTGCAGGTAAAAACAATAAAAATAAATTAAAAAACACTCGAAACAAATCGAAAAAGTGCATTCATGCATATTCTAAATTTCCAGAAATGACAAATTCAGCCAATCAGACTCAAGGTTATGATTTAGAATTGACCTAGTGTTTGCAATATTTACTCTCAATGTGTTGTGAATTAAACCAAAAAATATTAAATAACTTACACCAATTTTGAATATAAACGTGTTTGAAACGTGTGTCAGTCACTGCTGATATTACAGTGCTTCTGTTTGTTACACTATAATGAAAGATTAAGTTATGAAGGCATGCATTCGAATATCCCACACGATCAATGTGGTTCAAAGTGTCTGGATAGGATTTTAGCATGCGGTTTGGGTGTCCAAGAAAAAAATGATTGCAAATAAAGGATAGTCAGAAAATAGAACAAACAGAACATTTATTATAGAGAAAAGTGAAGCAGTACAGTATGAACTCTCCTGTCATGCTGATTCTAAAACATCAAAGTGATGAGGGGGTCAAAAAGAACATAATATAGCATCTTTTCATTTCTCATTACTTCTGCTTCAGAGGTGAGTTTGCTCCGCTGTAATGAGTGAGATTTTAATTGCCCACTGATCCTGTGTATCTACTGTGACATCATTAGAGATTAGAGATGTGATCATTAGAGATGTGATTTCTGAATTATTACAGATGGATGGAAAATCTTTGTTTGGTTACTTCAAACAGTAAGCTCAGGTCAATAATATTAGTGCATGGATTTTAAAGGAACTTTGAAAAGAAATTACGAATAACACGAGTTATACATTTTATACAAACCAAACCTGGTTCCTTAATAAGTGTGGCTCTAATGCGGTGTAAATCCGAACTCTGTTGTGTTTTGATCCTTTTCCCCCTAATAATTTCCTGGGCTGCGCTTCCAGATAACGCTGTCTCTTATCGCGCTACGATGACTCTTAAGGTATAACTTAACTAAAGGTATACCATTTCTAGGCGTGTTTCCCCGAACCATACCTTAGGAAGCTGCTTAAGATAAACCTTCTGACGTGCGAAGTTACCAGGTGCTGTCCGTGGTGATGAGGCTGAATTGGTTGATATTGATGGGTCGAGAATCAATTGTTCACTTGTGCAGAGGCTGCTTCATTGCATTATGTGAGAAAGTTCTTTATAAAAGAAGCACTTCAGAAATAGTGATAATTGAATTTATTAGAATGCATATTATATGCATTCTCATCTGATATTTAAAAAAAACCAAACATCCAAACTATAATAGCCTAGCTTACATCTTTTAAAATTGTATCATATATTGGTGCCACAATAACCATTTCAAATTTTTATTAGGGATGCACCGAAATGAAAATTCTTGGCCGAAACCGAAAACCGAAAAAGAGGAAACCAAGGCTGAAAACCGAAACACCGAAATAATTATTAGTATCATTGCATTTATGGCTATGACTGTGTACAAACTTTACTAAAATCAAGGCATTGCAATTGCATATTAATATCACATTTTCAAAGAATAAATCAAATTATGCAAATATTTATTTAGCACAATGCACAGTATAAAATAAAATTCAAACTAAAATGTTTAACTTGACCCCACTCATGTGATTCCTGATGGTTAGAGGACAGTTACTTGAGTCGTCCCGTCGTTTCAGGGAATAGTAAAACGGAGAGCGCGTCAATAAACGCCTCGACCGTTTGGAGCGGTGCGCGTGCTGTCTGTGGAGACTCGCGCTGCCTTGTTTACTTTCGCCTGCCTCCGCAGCGCGAGTCTCCACAGACAGGGCGCGCACCGCTCTTGACCCGCTCGCAACCGGAATCGTCGTCATGGCGGCGCGCGTTGTTTAGAGCAGATATAGGTGGATAAACAAGGCTTCCGTCTCCTCGCGGGTTCAGATACACTGAAATACGTCCGCACCGCAGACATGTTGCTTCAGACAAGCACGTGCAGGTCGCGGTTTCTGTTTGCGTCATCACAACATTTCGGCCGTATTGTTTCGGTGATAAAAGTCTTTCGGCCGAAAATGCACTTTTGGGCCATTTTCGGCCGAAAATTTTCGGCGGCCGAACATTCGGTGCATCCCTAATTTTTATGTGCTTTTTCTCTATCCCATTTTTGTTCGCTGAGGTGGAGCTGCGATTAAATATTGTTCTTGTAAATACTTTCCAGCATTTCAGTAATAAAAGTGTACATCTTACTTACGGTGCTCGAAAAGGATTTAAACAGTGAATTTTGAATCTTTTCTTGTAAACTCAGAGATGTGGAATTCAGAGGGTAATTACATTACCACATGACCTGTTTGTCCAAAAACAGTAGGTAATTTGGCCAGGGATTTTTATGTGGGTTGGGTGATGTTGTGAACTTTTTCTTCTAAAGTGTAGGAATTCAGATGCGAAGACCAGGAGACTTGGTTGTATCTTCAGCAAGATTCTTTATTGAGAAACACAAGCTGTTGGTAGCTGCAGTCCTCATCAAGTCAAGTCTTAGCCAAGTCTGATTAAACTAAAATACAGACTGTTCATATACCTTACAAGGGGGAGGGGTTACATACAGGTGGAGACACTCTGAAACGAAGCATATAAATGAGGTATAAAGGTTTTGGAATCTGCTCAGCATGAGACACGACAACAGGAAGGGACAGGACTTTTCATTCTGAGACAGAAACTCCAAGATAAATGGTGTCAGTAATAAAGAAGCAGGTATTCAACCCTGCTCAGCATGAGTCTTCACCCGCTGAGACACGAGAACAGGAAAGACATGGCCTTCTCGTACTGAGACGGGAACTTGCAAACACAAGGTGATTGTATCTATTAAACTTGCTATAGAAAGATCAGGACAGGTTTGAGACATTTACCTTAGTTAAAAAAATCCTGCCAATAAACTTCTATATACTATAGCATGGGAAATCTTAATTAAACATTTTAATCAATTTGTAAGTGAGAAAAAATTTCGACAGTGAGAAAAAACACTGACGTTATGGATTCGGACAGCAATAAAATCACTGACTTACCACTGTATAAGTTTAAAATACAGCATGAGCCAATTACGAGGAAGTGAGCATTTAGACATAGAAAAAGACAGAGAAAAAGTATCTAATGTATCTTGTGCAGAAAAGTTAGCTTTTCTTTTACACGTGTGTGAAATCCAACAATATTTAATAAAAAAAAAATATAACGGCAGATATATCGGAATATCGACTTTAAAACTCAAAAATATTTGTATCGGTATCGGCCTTCAAAATCCTTTATCGGTCGGGCTCTAAACTGAATATGAGGCAGCTTCTCTCCATAAGTATGAATGGCCCATATGGCAAATTAAAGCTTGCAGACCTCCTCCAGACTGAGCATGCTGAGCTGTATGGTGCTCATCTGGTTAATGTTGGAAGCTGTGGGCTTCACACCCTCCACAATGCACTGAAGGCAGGGTTTACAATGTGGCAGATGGACAAGCTCCTTTGAGCACTCCACTACCTCTTTCATAATGTTCCAGCTAGGAGGGAAGATTTTACTGTCTTGATTGGGTCCACCTCCTTTCCGCTACCATTCTGTGGCTACAGGTAGGTTGAGAGTTGTTTGCCATACACATTGCAAAAGGAATTGGGCCAAAATGTCTGTTTTTATTTTGCAACAATAAAGTGAAATGAAATTGGAGTGAGCTGACATTGTCCATTTTTGCATAGGTGGATTGAAAATGTCCCCGTGGCAGAGAGGGCAGTTCAAGTGTGGCCAATGGTCATGATGTACGTAGATGCTGTTAAGCAGAAGAAGCTTCCAAAGTCCAGTACTGCCTCTTACGACACCATTGAGGGAGCACAAGCGGATCCCCTCATAATTGCCAACTGCCAAGCTCCAGTTCTTCCTGGCAATATCCAGGACCTTTAACCCCTTCCTGACCAACTATCAAACTGATGAGCCAGTTCTGCCCTTTTTTGCCAAAGATTTGAGTGAGTTGCTGAAGGTAATCATTACAATAGTGCCTAATTCAACTAACTACCCGTGGATGTGTGGTGGTGCACAACTCTGTAAAATCAATACAATGTGTGCAGTTTTACATAGATTGTTACATAGAACTCACTTGAGATAAAACCCTGGATGCCAACAAACACACACCAATTATGTCCTTTCATTTTATTTGTTCCTCTTGTTCACAATAATACAATATAAAATGAATACAAATTCATAACACACATACTGTATTAAACCAACATTTTTCATTATTAGAAAGAAGGAGTAAGAAGAATGATCTTTTTAATGGTAGGCTAGTAGGATGGTTCTGTCACTGATTACTTATATACTTTTAATAGTCTCCTGCGGTGGTTTGTAAAGCAAGAGCTCCTGCAAGATGCTACTTCCCTGAGGGTGACCAAAATTGATGTTGCTGATGAAGTGAAAAGGGTATCCTACAAAAATGTTGACATACAGGGGTTGGACAAAAAAACTGAAACACCTGGTCTTACAACACAATAATTTGTTAGAATGGTGAGGGCCTCATTTTGCATCCAAATACAGCACCAATTGACAGATAGAAGTCCTTCACAGTGACCTGAGGGATTATGAGCCGTTCCTCTTCCAGAACAGTGTCCAGGTCACTATATGATGCTGGTGGACTCGCTCCTCCAAAACACCTCAATAATATTCAGATCTGGTGACTGTCAGACCATGGGAGATGTTCAACGTCACTTTCATCTTCATCAAACCCTTCTGTCACAAGTCTTGCTGTGTGTGTTGGTGCATGATCATGCTGATACACGGTTTGAGCATCAGGTGCTCATGATCCTCCAGAAGGGTTTGGTAGTCCTCGGCAGTGTCGTGTCCATCAAATACAATCAGGATTGTCATGATATTGGAGCTCAAACCATCACTGATCCACCCGTGCTTCACTCTGAAGATTGGCCGCCAGGCATATAGATGTGAAACCTCCAACATTGGCCAGTGTTTCAGTTTCATTGTCCAACCCCTGTAGGACTGGGTGATGAATCTGCCATCAAGGTAATTTTGATATTGACTATTTTCCTTTCAGGGATGGATTTTTGTTCTCTGTACACCACTGCAACTAGAATTTTTTTATTTATTTATTTATTTTTTTTATTCTGCTGTTTGTATTATTATTAATATTATTATTATTGCTTATTTTTACCTATTTGTAATTTTTTTTTTCTCCAGGTGATGTAATCATACAACAGTTCCAGAGCTTTCACTCTCTTGAGGCGAGAGATGAGAGATTCTCCTCCTTCCAGCCACTGAAGGAGCGACTTGATGTCTTCCTGCATTCAGCCCTCAGCAAGTCTTATCCAGAGCTATATGTTTTCTCAGAGCCTTCGACTTCTGTCCCTCGGACAAGCCATGGTGGAAAGAGGGTTTTCCATCAACAAGGAGGTTGAAACATGCAAAATCCTTGAAGTCGATGGAAGATTTGAGGCTGATACGTGACAAGATCAGTGTCTGTGGGGGTGTTTTGAAGGTACCTCTCACAAAGGAGCTCATGGCTTCAGTAGCCTGTGCAAGGTCAAGGTACAGTAGTTACCTGGAAGATGAACGGAAGAAGAAACAGAGTTCCACACAGGACCTCAAAAGAAAAGCAGTGCGAGAGGAGATAGAAGACCTGAAAAGGAAACGAACGGTTCTGACAGAGGTGTGCGACTCCCTCCAAACAGATGCTGATAAGTTAGCCGAGCAGGCAGAGGGGAAATCTGGGACATTAACGCCACAACTGATCACGAAGTCCAACATCCTCAGAAAGCGTAGTAAAGAAAAACGGAAAGAATTGGTCCAAACTGAGAAGCTGCTGGGAACAAAATCAGAAGAACTGAGGCACATGTCAGCATGATTGTTGTTGAGGGTGGAGCAAAGTTTTGTTTTGTTTTTTAATAAACTTTGCTTTGATTTACTATCTCTGCCTATTTGATTTTTTTGAATCAGAGTGGTCTATAGTCTTTATCACAAACTAAAACTGTTCAGTTAAAAGTATCATTGATGTAAATGGTTACAGCTTAAAGTGGCGGTGAGGTATTAAAAAATATTGAGAAGGTCTTGAAAAGGTATTCAAATTAACTTCAAGATTCCTGCATATACCCTGTATGGCAGTCGGTACTGAGAGAGTGAGAGAAACCGCTGTTTTGAATGTCATTCAGCGTAAGTTTGAATCGGAATATATAAATAGTACGAAGAGACTTTTGCAGAATAAACACAAATGAGAATGGACCAGTACGTCTCGGTATGGTTATTTGATACATTTATGTACTTATAAAGTTTTAATTGCGTCCCATTTGCAATTATGGATGTGAAACACACACACACAGACACACAAACAAACACTAACGCTGGCACAATTTTTTGAAACTACATACACTTTCTGTGATAAAGTTTGCTACGCACAAGCGAAATTACATTTATGCGAGGGACCTGTTGCGTCATGTTTACTTGTCATACAGGTGCTTCTGTGGCAAATGTGAGGAGATGGCTAACTTACAGAACAAGAACATACTGTATGCAGTTTTTAAGTAGTTTTTTAAATTTTGCAGCACTTGTTGGAATAAGTTCATAATAAACTTGCCTGATACTCCCCAGAGGAATCTACCAGTGTGCAGGTGCACTGTATTAATTTATTCTTGGCTATCCATTACTTCCAGACTTGTAAAACCTACCAGGATATCAAAGGCCTGTGAAACAGAGAGGCATTGCTCCTGTATCTCAAAGTCCTCCATGGTGTCAATCCTCTCTATATGGACAGCAGAAGAGGCAGGGTGCATTTCCATAAGGCGATGGTGGATGTCGACCAGTAGGATCAGGATCTTTTTCTGGAAAGCTGAAATAAACGCATTTGTTAATTACAATGCTCCATTTAGAATAGCAACCTAAGATTGCTTACAATTGTTTTTGTAATCAGCTTCAGTGTTCAGTGTGAAAAAAACAAAAGTCCAAAAAAATGTCATCTTCTGACTTGATAGAATCCAAACCACGGCAATAACTGACAAGCTGTTTCTTCTTCCACAAACAGGCACTGCATAATATTTATTGCTCTGTAGCTCCATCCGGTTTGTCATCACAAGGTAGGCATCTATGTTATTTAGCTATGCATGTAATGCACGAATCGGTGGGCGGGGCTAAACTGCAGAATTGGTGTTTTATCCTATTTGATGTCATAGTTCCCCACTTTGAAAAATGAGTTGTTTGCAGATGCTGGTGTCAATAAAAGCTTTTATTGGACTAACAAGGATGTTTTCAGTTCTGATACTTACAGGATATTCTTATAAATCTTAGATTTCAAAAGCTCAAGGAAAATTTGATTTCTCAGTTCATCACTCCTTTAACACTACAAAGACAGTTTCGTCCATCAAAATAAACCACATAACAGAATAAAGGTCCCGCCAGTGCTGTGTAAACTACAACGGCATGCAATTTTTTATTTATTTGTTTTTATCCAGTGTTATCGTGTGGTGTGATGCGGAGCACAAGAGAACAACAAAGTCTGAAGCTGCTCGCTTAGGAGACCTTGCTCGCCTCTCAATCGTCCAATTTCAAAATGGTTTTCACAGGATAAATTTTGAGTTTGTATGCGTTCGAATGATACCTAATCTATGATGATTTTGAAAATGTGATATGAAAAAAAGGGGAATAGAAAAGAGCGCCAGTCGTCGCACTAGCAGGAAATGAAAGTTAATTAAACCTGTTTTTCTCAAAATTTTGTTTCTAAAAAATCATAGCGATCCAACTTCAGAGGTAGCAAAGAGTTATATTTGTGAGATTTTGTTTTCAAAACTGACGAATAAAAACATGTCAGTGGTTGTGAGTAGGGGAGAGTAAAATCATCCACTAAACAGTTTGTTCCTTACTCTGTGAACTCTGGCCGAACATGCCTCGCCACCAATTTTCATGAGCACTTTTTGGAAAGGTTCAAATGTATATTTGACCTTGGGGTAAGTGATGTTCAGAGAATGAAGAAGCTCCATTAGTACAGCAAAAGCATTTGACACATCCTTTAAGCCATCAAGCACAATCGTTTCCTCTAACACCACGTCGATTATTTTCAGAGGTTTGCAGTGTTCTCCACTGTGACCACCAAAGCCCCTTTCACACAGAGATTCCAGAAAATACACGGATAATGTGACCCAGCATTTGTCCCGGAATTGTCTGATTTCGGTTCATTCACACTGCCAGTGATTTGCCGGGATCTGTGTGTGTGTTCACACACAACCCGTAAAAATCCCGGGAAGACACATGACGTCAGGATGAGATGTATAACGGACGCGTCGAAAACATGTAAACGCGCATACCGTACACGCACTGGTGAACGATCTCAGCTTTAGTACGGATAGTGAGGAGCTCCTGACAGTGCTGAATGAGAAGAGCCGTAACCACAGCCTACAGAAAGGGGATTTATAGATGATTTATAAGATATAATAAATGTGTCTGATAATAAAATAATATAAAATAACGAGGCATTAATTGTTTATTAATAAACTATTGTTTTCTAAATCAGTTTCTCCAAAAAAAACAAAACAAATCTCCATCCCCGGATGCACCTTTAGAGAGAAATACATAATTAGCTAAGCTACATAATTACATAGTCAGGAGATATTGGCTTTTGATTCGAATTTGTTCGTTTTAAATTGGACATTTAAAGCCTAAAGCTTTAAATGTCCAATTTAAAACGAACAAATTCGAATGCGACTGTTTCAGTTCTCTCGCTTCCGTTCACGGAAATCATGAAGCGCGCCTGTTTGTTAAAGCACAACGTTTTCTTGTTATTGTGAGTTTACGCAAATAAATGTATTTGCGAATAATGTATTATTATTTTCTGTATGACCAGAAATGAAAGAGTATTTTAAGTTGTTTCCACTGAAAGAACTGCAATGAAACTGCAAGTGTTCACATGGGCGTCTCGCAGCCTCCACACTAAGCACACACACTGGATAGGCGTCAAAATATTGTGTTTATTTGTGCTTTGCTCCTTTTTTGGATAAAAGCGTCTTCTACATATGCAGCCTATAAAATGTTACAATAATGATAATTATTATTATTATTTGCGGACACGGAGTTTTTGCGAAATGGACGTGTTGCCAATGTGCGTATTTTCAATTGGCAATTTCAGTTTGAAGGGTGATGGAAACGCGCCTACTTTAACTGCTCTGAACTTACCACTGCGTTTTATTTCTATAAATTAATTTCGTTTCAAATGGGGTCCAACCAGTTATTAAAGGTGTTAAAAATTAACTCTGTATCTCGAGGTTGCGGCGCGCACACAATATAGGTTAACCATTAGTGACATTAACCAAAGGTTCATGTACGACCACTTCCTTTCGCCTTAATGAGAATGTGCTTTTCATCAGCATGTCAACTTGCTTCCAGTCCACTACCTTTTTCTTCATTGCATTCTCTAGAGCAAGTCTGTCCACTTCAAGACTGTTGGAGCTTTTGCCCTCAGGAAAGTCAGGTAGAAAATTCACTTCAGACTTCTTTGGCTTGTTAATTACTCTGGCTTTTTCACCTGATACTGATCTCTTCCGGCTGTTTACAGCGAGCTCTGAGCATTCCCCAATGTGCAACTTCTGCCTAAAATTCCCCATTTTGAACTTCAAGCTGAATTTCCATCCGTACCACCCACATGAAAGACCAGGCTCGTTCAAACATGGGTGTCTGTCTATTTCAGCTTTTGCAACAGCATTATATTCATCACTGTTGGGATATGCCTTGACGGCATAAATAGCTTCTGCCAGCTCATCAAGAATGTCACTTTTCATGTCTTTATTCATGTTTAGAAGAGACCCATCTTTTAAGTATGCCTCATTCACTAACTTGAGCTTCAGTTCAACATTGGAAAAGAAAGTGGGTAGGACAAATGGATCTGGCCATTTTGAGTATGGCTGTGTAGTAAGCCTCCAGAATTGTTGTTCACATCAGTGCCAACTGAAGACTCAGAAAGAACTTGGGTTTCCTTCTGTATCACTTTCAGTGTTGCTCTCCCTTCAGGCCAGTCTGACATGTTGGACAAATTGGAAAGCTCATTTTGAAAAGCTGGGTCTTCAAACTGTAGAACAAAAATACAATCCAAGCTTAGCTCTTTGCTAGTATATTGATCATCTCATCTACTATCTCTGGGAGGCTTTCAACAGACACTCTTTTGATGTCATCAGAGGTAATGATCACTCGAAACAGCATGCTTCCATAGGACACTAAAAGAGCATAAGCAGAGATTCAACCACGTGATGTTTGGACCACATACAATAACATAAATGTTGATATAAGGTGCAATGGGTGATTTTATAGCGATTTTCTTTAAAAGAAAAAAAGATGTATTCCATGCGAAATGTTCTATAAACGAGAAGATAAAAAATAAATATTTGTGTGTGCTGGTGGTTAGAACAAATGAAATCATAATCGGCTAAAATCGGTATCGGCTGGTCAAACTCAATGAAAATTCAGAATCAGCCTAGAAAATTGAAATTGATCCATCTCTATGCACTATGTTAAGCTGTCTATATATATATATATACCTGTGTGCAAGAATTATATAATATCTGACTCCATTAACTGGCTCTTCTGTAGTTTTGTGGGAACATCATTTGCACACAGCTACTGTTTTTCTGTACTTGAAAGTAACTTAAGGCGCTTTACCACTGCATAGTACGGTACGGTTCGGTTCGGTACGTCTCACTTGTGGTGCTTTTCCACTGCATGGTACGGTACAGTGCGGAAAATGTGGCGCTTTTAAGATGATGTCATGGCAGTAGAGGCGCGCGCAAATAACGATCAGTCCCACACACTTGAAGGGGTACTACTGCGGTGGAAACGAAAAGCGATCCGAACTGTTGCGCGCCGAGTCGAAGCGTACTGAGCCGAACCGTACTGTAAAGATTCTGGGTCGGTTCTGATCAGGGGGGAATTTGCATATCATAATTAATAATTGATAATTAATAATTATTCATACAGATTTGGATCAGACCGGTCTTACATGTTAATTTATTAATTTTACCCATATGCATACATGTGCATCTCCGCAATCCACCACAAATTAATTGTTATTGATTGCAAGGACCACGTTTTACAAGACAGGTAAAATCAATTAGCTCAATTAAGTTATATAGCTTGTGAAAACAAATTCTGTGGCCACTAGAATCTGCCTTCCCGGCTATATAACCAAATACCCTCTTAGGTATTTATAGTTCTGTAAAGCGTGTAGCTTTAAATCGACATTTCATTGACCCGTATCATGAGCAAGACAATCAGTCAAGGTAAGCATATTTTGTATTTAATAAAGTTCCTACTTAAGCATTCACTACGTTACAATGATACATGTATTTACAAACATTAAAACACAAACTAAGACGACGCAGAGCGTTTAGACAATGGATACGCGCAAGTTAAGTGAGTTTGAGAGAGAGAGTGAGAGAGAGAGTGAGTTGTAAGAGAGAGAGAGAGTTACGTTCATCAAAACAGTCAGTTAACCTTTCTTGACACCCCAAAACATCTTCTTAATGCTTCTTAGAAGCTCTAAAAGAAGGTATACTTGCAAGGCACATGTGGTCTGTGTGAGTCGTGGGCTCGTTGCTCGACCCGTTCGGGCCACGTGTCGGCTAGAGGTGCGCCGGTCCGGCGCGCGTGCGTCACGTGAAGCGCGGCCGCGGCATGTTGGTGCGGCCCGTCCCGGCTCGTTCATGGCTGCTTTGTTCCGTGGGGAGTCACGTGGCGTTCGTCGGCATTTAGCGCCAGTGTTTGAAAGGCTGAGAGTCTTTGAGGTGACGTTACCCGAGGAGATAGTTCGGCAAAGTCCACTTCCTTTCCTGGAAGACGAACTTGGTAGTCCACTTGAGGAAAAGATGAAACTTTTAGACGAACAAAAGGAAAGATCCATGGTTGGATCAGAGTCCCATTAGGTTTACATGTTGAGCGCTGGAAAGTTCAGAAGAGAGCGAGGGCGGACCTGCGTTCTCACATTTATCACCTTGGAGAAATCCATCCCCTTCCTGTTGGCTTGAGCCAATCGGAGAGTGGATATTACACGCGAGAAGCCTTCTTTTATGGTCCTTTTTATGGTCCTTTGTTCCTCAGCGCGCGCTTCTCGTGGAAGGGGGTGTGTTCTATAATAACAATTTGATCTTCATTGGCAGTAAAACGAATTAAAAATACACTTTACTTTACATCTCTATGCATATTCGAGTGTTTCATTTAATAAGCATTCTAGAGATATCAAGGAACATTATGTTATATCAAAGGAATATACACTTATGTTTCAAATGCATGACGAAGGTATTTTTAATTCCTATTTAAACTGTGACCAAACAAAGTTATTTCACTGTGACATGGGGAAGACACATATACACAAAAACCATTGAATACCTTTGTTAAATGTCTTTAAAACCAAAAGAGATGTATTTCTCTTTGTTCAGAGACATTAGTTTGTCCACATTCCATTGGTCCCATAAAAGTCTTGTAACTCGATGCCACTGAGGTACGTGGATGAATGTGTATGTGTGTGTGTGTGTGTGTGTGTGGTATAATTCGCCTGGCCAAGATTCATTACATCTCCCCCTTTTCGTTAGGTGAAGTCCTTGTGTGACTTCATCGAACGACACCATCGCAATGGACGGATGGCAGGTGAATCATGAGGGTCAGGTGGCAGGCGGCGGCTAGGCTGAGGTAGGGGCTCAGCTTGCTGAGGTTTGACGCAGTCTCCAGCGTGGTACCCTCTTCCTGAGGGTCCCGTGGTGGCTGTGGAGGTTTGCATTTCCTTGCCTCTTGTGCAGCGTGGATGTCAAGTGTCAGGGTGTGGTTGATTACCGTAGAGGTACCCAGTGCAGAATCAGCTGCAGTCCAGGATTGGACTACCGGTGAGGCAGTTGTGCAGTGCAACAGGTGTGCAGTTGAGACACAGCGGTCACTGGGAACAAGTCCAGTTTGGCTGGACCCCTCCTATCATCGTTCATAATTCCAGTTCTGGAATCAGGGTGAAATCGTGGGTTTCGTCCTGGCTGGGACTTGACTCAGGCTCGGTTGCAGCAGGGTAGCTCGGGTCTTGGAGCAAAGGCTGCTTGGTGAATTTTAGCAAAGTCATTCTGGCAGACAGTGAACAGTTGTCTCGCTGGAGCTCACTTGTCTGGTTCAGTAGAATGCTGTGTGCGTTGCGGATTTATCACAGTTCCTTTCAATTTCTTGATGGTCTGTGAGGAGGCACTCTGTGTTGTGAGTTACCTTTTGGCTGTGGGATTTCAGTTCGTTTGGTTGCTGGACAGGCCGGTGTTTGACTGCGTACTGACAGCAGCGGCGTGGGAGTCCATTTAGCTCTGCTTGCGTGGCAGTCGACCATATGCTGTCTGATGTCGGACCCGGCGGTGAGGCGGTCGACAGTAGCTGTCCTCTGGTTGGCTGGAGGCACAGGAAGACGACCACAGCAGCATCCTGTAACAGAGACAGGGGAGAGAGAGAGAAAGGGAGGAAAGAATTCAGCGGCTGTCGGCTGGGACAGTCTGGTGCCTTTGAGGATGCCGAGATGTCCTGGTGCTGCGGTGTGCAGCCCACATGGTGCGTGACTGGGCATACACTGGCATATCCCCCTTTCTGCACCGTGGCAGCACAAGCCGTGGCGAAGTGATGTCACTAGGTGCATGAAACTGAGTTGTAGGGCCGTTGAGCAGCATGTTCTTGGTGTGCTGCCTGATGTGTCCGACGGCAGGCTTGGGAGGTTGGAGGGGTAAAGAGGTGGTAGTTTCAGAGTTCATTTGGTTAGTCAAAGTCTTTAGTGAGCTGAAAGGTGCAGAGTAGCAAGTTCATTTCTCCATTTGGTGCTGAGGCTGTGCCTTCATGGCTGGCTGCGGGAGTTCTTGTGACCTCTGTGACCTGCCAGTTAGGTTCTCTTGACCTGTATGACTGGAGGGGGAGGGGTTCTTGAACTTGAGCTCAGGCATTCAGTTGTTTAAAGTCTATTAAAGGCTCAAAGCGATCTAACAGATCTTGGGCAATCAGAAGTGGGTACGTGATCGTTCTTGATCGGTACCCTGGGTGAATCAGGCTCATAGGACCAAATGGATGAATGGGAGCTACCTGTTTTGAGCCAGAAGTTGTTTTGGCTGTAGGGTTTTCATTCAGCTCACATGTTTGGGCTTTGAGAGCGCGTTCTTGACTCTTAGCTTTAGCAGTGGGTCTTTCGAAGAGTTGGGCTGACATTAGCGTGATGTTTGAGCTAGTGTCTGACAGGCCTTCAAGGCTCAAATGATTGTCTCTGGTGGTGGTTATGTAGAGTCTTTTGGGCCACCCCCTTTTGTTTAGGGTTCCCAGAAGTTTAGGCATCTGGGCTGGTGTTGTGATCGATGAGCGGTTAGGGCCGGTGTTTTGTGGGACACCGGACTGTCATGCTCAGGTTGTGCAGCTGTCAGTTGTAGCGGCTGCTTGGTGTTGTCGCTTTGTGATGCGACAATGAGCTCTGTGGTCTGATGCTGACGAGCAGTGTTCTGGGTGTCTGGCTTGGGTCTTGCGCTGAGACATAGGATGTCTGACTTGTCTCCTTGTGATGTCTCGTGCAGAAACGCTTTCAGCACCTTCAGGATTTCTGCCGTCTGTGACGTGGCTGCACTGTTGTTATCTGATGTGTGCTCAGACTTGTGCTTACCAGTGGCGTGTTGAGAGGGTACCGCTCTGGGCTGGTTGGGCTTGAGTCTCTTGGTGCTGGGCGGTCCATTCTGGGTCGCCGGCTGGCTTCCAGAAATGTTTCAGAGCTCTTGCTCTGGGGCGTTAGATGAGCACCATGACTGTTGTGTTGCCCTCTGCTGGCCTGGAACGGTTTAACTCTCAGTGAAGGTGTTTGTGATGTATGGGGTGCCTTCTAGGGGCAGCTCTGAGTCGTGCTCAGAGACAGGTTAGTCTGAGGGTTTTTACACAGTCTTTTCGGACAAAGCCTTTGCTTAATGTGAGCTTTGCGGGCCCAGTCTCGTAGCTGAGGTAGACAGGCTACAAGCACAGGCCAGGGTGCTTATCGACTAACTCACTGTGGGATGCAGGTTTTAAGGGAACAAAGTTCTGAAACTGGTATCCTTTTCATACCTGATGGTTTGCTTCTCGAAGTAGGCTTGCCGAAGTCGGTGGAGTTTCAAGTCGGTCTTACTTGATGTCCACGGTGGTGATAACCCTTGGTCTGATTCTGGATCAGGGAGTTAAGCGATCAAAGCTTATTGCAACAGCTGGTAGTCCATTTTGACAGTCTCTGTTTGACGATCTAGGAAGCTGTGCACCTCGCGACTGGACGTAATCCATATCAAGCAGAATCTGTTTCATGCAGTCATGTTGGTTAGACAGTTTGCAAGTGAAAGTCTTGTCTGCATGTCGTGGGTAGATGCAGGGTCCTGAGTGAATCTTGGGACCTTTCTGGTTAGCTTTGTTGCATCCTTTTTGGAGCCATGCCGTGGTTTGGGGCAGTGGTTCCTTGGCAGGTTGAGGTCGGTTTAAGCAGGGGCTCTGTGGCATTCTGGCACACTTGTTGTGAGTGACTAAAGCATGGCCCTAAAGGTTCAGAACTACTGCTTAATAAGTTAGTTAAGTGTTTAGCATAAAGCTAAGTGTCTCTTGTGTCCTTATCTTAGCTGTGCATGTTAGGGCTAAGTCTTGTGTGGTTCCGAGCGTATTTCCTGGAAAGGACATATCCGAGATGAAATAAATAACATAAGGTAGTCCTTATGACTAAATTATTTCTCTGGACTTAGCTGGTGGTCCACTATGGCTCGACGAAGTGAACAATAATAGGAAAAGGACCGCTTTCTTATTTAAATTCTGCTTATTATCGACCCTCAGGACTCTAGTAGTGCCCTAGTAAATTGTTGAAATTACTTGCGTTGCAGGGTCACGAACGAGTGCATTGGTTGAAACTAAGCCAAAATAACAAATAAGGGGGTCTCTGTTTCCTTTCTGGGCCCTATTGGGAATAGAACCACACTTGGACAAGAGAGGAAATGAAATTAAATCATATAGATGACCTAAGGGAATAGCTGCTTGCTATTATCATCAAGGTCGAAGGAATGAAATAATCAATGAGGCAAAATAAATTAAAATTAAAGCAAAAGGAAATAAAGTGATCAAAACACGGGAATGATCTGAGGTCAAGAGTGTTCAGTGGCATTAGTGACTAAACTTTGGATTTGCTTTGATCAACACTATAGTGGGTTGTAGCGGTTGGGTGTTCAAAACCACATTGTGTGTCCCTCCAAAGCTTTAATCAACATGCCGATGAAAATTCCTACGGTTACACGCGTTATTCTGTAGTTAGTCACGCAGTTTTCATGTAGTTAAACTTAAGTTTAATTAACAAGGCATCTGCGAAGTTCGCCCTTAACGGTTAGCAAGGAGTATTCCTAACCCTGTGAAGGTAAACTTTAGCTAATAAGAATGGTAAACATGGAAAGTGAGTAATTTAAAACCCTAACTGGTGTTGAGAAAGTATTCTAGAATACTTTGCGCTGTGGAACACAAGCGGTGAGTAAGGGTTCACGTAAATGATGCTAACTCTTAACTGTGGAGGTTATTCAGCTTAGCTTATGTTGGATGGGAGCTAGGTAAGGTTAGCTTAGCCTAAGTTAGCTTGATGCTAAGCTAGGTTAGCTTAGCCGGAGTTAGCTTAGTGCTGGGTTAGTTTAGCTTAGCCACCCAGGCTGGTTTGTTTACAAAAGTGACATTACAAGGTAACACTTCCTGTGACAAGTTGTTGTCATGGGAACCAGAGCGTGTCAGAGCAATTCAACAGTATCTGAAGAATGTCTGTATATTTTACATGAATCATGCACGTTTTAATGGGTTAAAAGGAGGCGCCTATACTTTATGATTTTCAAGAACTTTGGTTGCATTCAGTAAAACGCAAATGTGTTTTGGCATTTGCTGATTTTCTCATGGAACTCTGTTCTTTACTTTACACGTCTTCTATTTGTTTACAAAGTAAGGAAATAGATTTGCTGCAAGTCAAAGCTTGTCTTGTTCTATTTGTTTACAGAGTAAGGAAATAGGTTTGCTGCTGAGTCAAAGCTCGTCTAAGCATATATAGGTACGTCTCTCTCATGCATGAGTGTTAGCTCTTCCGCGAGTAACTTGTTTTGATCGTTTAGTGGCTTTCTGCTTGTCGATGCAGCTAAAATTTAGGTAAATTACATCAATCTAACAATAAAATTAAGGCCTTTACTTTGTAGAAAGGGGGAGCGTCTCCCAGGTCTACCTACATATAACTCTGTCCTGGGCTTCCTTCGTCAGGAACAGGTTTAGTCATACCGCGATTTGGATTTCTTTTAACCAAAGCAGAATAGATATCGGTACAGATTACAAGCTGCTGAGGTGATACCTTTGTTACACAGACTTACGCTTTAATGCTGAAGTTCTTGATATCAGTTGGGACTCTAAGGCTGTTTTTTTTTTTCAAAGTAGAGATGTCAATTTCAGCTATTTGTTTTATCTGCATTTAGATAAGCCAGCGATCAAAATGCGTGTTGCACGTTGCGTTTTGGTTGGGTCGCGATGATCGAGTGCACGCCTGTAGGTTAACAATAGTTAAAACTCGGGTGATTTTACTACACTCTGTCGTCAGGGTAACGTACTGTATGCCCTGTTCGGAGTTGGTGTTTTCTGTAACTCTTCACTGTCACAAAACCTAATGTTTAACGGTGCTGATTTAAACAACATCTAGAAACTGTCTGTTTCGAAAGAGTCGTGCATAGTCCGTCGGCCGTTGAGGCTTACATGCCTATCTCAGATTCCTTTAACTTAGTAAAATTCTAATTCTACAAACGCAGAGTCTTGCACGGTGTTCGTGCTGTGTGTCTTCTGGTTCTGCAGTTCAGAATAATTTGGGGTTTGAGGAATTTTTACTGGGGGCCTTCACGCCTCGTTGAGTGGGCATGGTATGGGGCCGAGAGAACTATGGTGACTGACGGGTTTTTGGAGGGAAAGTTTCTTGAAACTGGCGTCCTCCTCAGTTACAGGTTCGTTGTAAGTTCCACAGAAAACTCGTTCGGAGCCGGTGGTGGTAGCACAGGCCCTCCTGGGTCTGTCCTGCTGGGTGTCGGTGTCGGGTGTGCACCGGTTGGAGACAGCAGGTGAAAAGTCAATGTCTTGTAGATTGTCAGAGATGTTGTGGAAGGCGGGCTTTTCCACCCCCCTTTTTCAGCTCTTGTGCATTGGCTGAAATGTGCAGACTGGTCAGGGGAAGCTTGTGGTGTGTGTCCTCCCCTTTCCAGTTATGCTGCAGTCTATCAGAGTGTTGCAACTCTGTGGGTCAAGTTCGTGTTCGAGATCTTGTCTCTGCTGAACGAGCTTGTGGGTGGTCGCACGGGCCTCTTGCGCAGGCCGTGGCTTTTGAGTCTCTTTCAGTTCGGTCTCTGCTCTTTGCAAGAGACTTCACTTTGTCGGAGTTTCTCGTTGAATTCTTTTTAGTTCTTTTCTCTGACTATTCTTCTTCAGTCTATGTAGAAAATTAGACAGGGCAGTTTGAAGTCTTTCCACTTCCTTCGGTAGCTCGGGGTAGTTGTCATCCTCGGCGTTACAACCTTGTGCTCCAGGGCGATGCGGCTCCTTTCGCGGAGGCGTGCGTTGAGCTGGTGAGCGAGGTTGTGACGTGTCTGGCCCAGTCTTTGTCAGCTGCTCTTGGCTCGGGGCTCTGAGTCGCTGGTGGCTTTGGGCAGGGATGGAGATGTCATGAATCTCAGCCATGTCTCCGGGTTGTCCCAGGTCGTCCCAGCGGGTTGTGGGACTGTAGGACTGGAACATACTGGCTTCACTGTGGACGAGAGGAACACAACACACACAGACAGACCAATGCCAGTTCGACTACTTTTAACGAGCTATAATACAGGCTAAGCCGTGTATGAGAATTTTGGTTAACTGATGCAGACAGTTAAAACCGTTTGGTGGGACAATTTGGGTAGGTCATCATGGGTCTGAATGAAGGTTTTTGACAGGGCGCTAGCTTAGGGGTCACCTGTTGGTGCTAACGACTTGGTTGTCAAACTATTCTTCAGCTTTCCTTGGTGTGTCAGAGAGGTTCTGTCTCTAGGTGAACTGAAAGGAACAGAGCACAACAGAACAGAGCAATGGCAATCTAGCAAAGTTTGAAGTAACATGCAACCATCAGAGATGGGGAGGTCTGTACTGAAATGGCATTAGTAATAGTACACCAGCAGTGTTAGAAAGGGGAAGAAGAGAAGGCCTAAGCCTGTTTGGAGCCGGTTTGTGGCTCGGAGAGGAGGAAGCCAATCACTTCAAATTACCAGGGGAATCTCTAGATTCTGTGGCAAATAGTAAGTGGATGGGTTTTAATACCTTTTCTAGTTTGCCTGGGGTGACATGAGGTCATTCTGGCCGGAGTCAGCATCGTGGTTGGTCCTTCTGTCGCCCCACACATGACAGCAGTGTCCCGGGCCTTTCGGTGCATCTGTACCGAGGTGCGCCCTCTCAAGCAACTTGACCTTGAACACAACCGGCGGTGCCAGATTGGTGATATCGTGTTGCGGGCCGCACCAACAGAAGATACAGAAAAGTCAGAGACTCGCGCTCAGTCAGTGATGGTGACGCAGATCAGACGAACCAGCTCGCTGGACCCCAGGCAGAGATGACTGTCAAATCATCACAGCACGAGAGAGATTTCTACTTGCAAACACAAAACAGAATGAAGAACGAGTGTACTTCAATGTGAATTAAAGCTCCTTTATCTAAATCAAATTGAGTGTTTTTTGTAGAAAAATCAAAGGCAACAGCTTTACTAAAATTATGGTATAAACAAAAAGGAAATTATGACAATGTTACTTATCAGAATAACCTAGCCTCCATTCAGGAAAGGGATAGAGTGCAGCAATGGAGAACACAGGAGGAAGCGAGCTGTAGTGGCGGGTTTTGGCCACTAAGGGTTTTGGGCCACTTCCTGCTAGTGTTTCACCAGGCTGACAGAGAGCTTGATTTAAATTGAATTCAAACTGATTTAAACACAATTCAAATTTGAGCAAATGCATAGGGGTTGAGTAACCATTAGATTAGTAAGGATACAGTTGTACCGGGACCAGATCAAAATTATTAAAAATAATTTGAGGAGGAAATATAGAAATAAAGCCATAAACAATTCCCAATGGGAAATGAGAGAATTAATTCAAATTAACTTCGAAATTTGTCTGTTTCAAACAAAATTTGAATAAGTGTAGGAAATTAAAGGTTGGTGTCATATTTGATGATAATCACGATTACGGTGAGGGATCAGTGATAACCAGAATACAACCAACAGAGAGAGCCATGCACAAACAGAGTGATGTTAGCTGATGACTTAGCAAAAGGGCTGCCACAAGGGGGCGCTTTCCTCTAAGTGGTCATCAGAAGCTGCTAAGACTTAATTCTGAATTTTAAATTCAAACGTGGTTTGAACCAAATTCAAAACAAGTGCACACAGTCAAGGTAAAGAAAATCATGTTATTACAACGAGGCTGTAAATTGCACATGCATTGAAAGTTAGAGAAACTAGTTCAAAATTTCAGTAAGAAAATAGGAATTTTCTAACAGAGAATTTTGAGGAAAAGATGACCTAGCTGTTAGTGTCCACACGATGGCGCCACTGCGCTCACACGGGGTAAAGTCAGGACACCGGTGGAAATTTGATACTGCAAAGCACTCAGGGGCGCACCCTAGTGTCTGGCAGTAGTATTACAACCACCTGCTGCCCCTGTGATATTCTCAGCGAGAGAATAATCACAAATGTTACGGAATTTTAAATCTCGACGGATTTCTTTCCGGTACTATATTTTACAAGCACGTTTGGCAGGATTTTTTCTTTTCGCTGCGTTGTGCCAAAGAAAACAGGAATTACTCGTCTGTTTCAAAACTCCAAATAACATTTATCACAACTAGTATTAATGATTGGAATGTTTTCAGTTTTGGATTTTTGGTGCTATATTTGTTTAAAACACGTTCGCAGGTTTTCTTAGCTGCATTGTGCAAAGGAAAACAGGAATTACTCGTCTGTTTTCTAAACTCCAAATAACATTTATCACAACTAGTATTAATGATAAGAATGTTTTCAGTTTGGGATTTTTTGGTGCTATATTTGTTTAAAACACGTTCGCAGGTTTTCTTCGCTGCATTGTGCAAAGGAAAACAGGAATTACTCGTCTGTTTCCTGCTCCAACAGGCATATATCAAATAGCACTTATGATAATATGCTTGGCGGTTTTATACATTGAGTAGCTAAGTCAATGTTTTTTCAACCAGGAGCTTATCGTTACTCTAACGATTATAATAAGGCCTTTTAAGAACAGTAAAAGAGCATCGTTTTACCGTATCTTGTCTTCGACACTATTCGGAGAATTTCGTCCGGACAGTGGAGTTAAAATTATTAAAAGTGTCGTTTATGCACAGAGGTTTCTCTTCCATCTGTGCCAGAACAAATTTAATACTATGGAAACTGCAGTTTATTTTTAACAATTAACAGTGACTAAAATGTTTGAACATTTAGCAGCTTGTTAAATGTGCTTGACTGAGGCGGCTTTCGTGCCCAGATCAGTCATATCATGAGTTCGCAAAGCGTTCACTCCGATGCGCGTGTAATATTAAATATTACATAAACAATATTAAATAACAATATACACATTAGCTTGAAATTGATTGCTCATAAACAAGTTTGAAATGCTCAGCATTCTCCACCAATGTAAAGATTCTGGGTCGGTTCTGATCAGGGGGGAATTTGCATATCATAATTAATAATTGATAATTAATAATTATTCATACAGATTTGGATCAGACCGGTCTTACATGTTAATTTATTAATTTTACCCATATGCATACATGTGCATCTCCGCAATCCACCACAAATTAATTGTTATTGATTGCAAGGACCACGTTTTACAAGACAGGTAAAATCAATTAGCTCAATTAAGTTATATAGCTTGTGAAAACAAATTCTGTGGCCACTAGAATCTGCCTTCCCGGCTATATAACCAAATACCCTCTTAGGTATTTATAGTTCTGTAAAGCGTGTAGCTTTAAATCGACATTTCATTGACCCGTATCATGAGCAAGACAATCAGTCAAGGTAAGCATATTTTGTATTTAATAAAGTTCCTACTTAAGCATTCACTACGTTACAATGATACATGTATTTACAAACATTAAAACACAAACTAAGACGACGCAGAGCGTTTAGACAATGGATACGCGCAAGTTAAGTGAGTTTGAGAGAGAGAGTGAGAGAGAGAGTGAGTTGTAAGAGAGAGAGAGAGTTACGTTCATCAAAACAGTCAGTTAACCTTTCTTGACACCCCAAAACATCTTCTTAATGCTTCTTAGAAGCTCTAAAAGAAGGTATACTTGCAAGGCACATGTGGTCTGTGTGAGTCGTGGGCTCGTTGCTCGACCCGTTCGGGCCACGTGTCGGCTAGAGGTGCGCCGGTCCGGCGCGCGTGCGTCACGTGAAGCGCGGCCGCGGCATGTTGGTGCGGCCCGTCCCGGCTCGTTCATGGCTGCTTTGTTCCGTGGGGAGTCACGTGGCGTTCGTCGGCATTTAGCGCCAGTGTTTGAAAGGCTGAGAGTCTTTGAGGTGACGTTACCCGAGGAGATAGTTCGGCAAAGTCCACTTCCTTTCCTGGAAGACGAACTTGGTAGTCCACTTGAGGAAAAGATGAAACTTTTAGACGAACAAAAGGAAAGATCCATGGTTGGATCAGAGTCCCATTAGGTTTACATGTTGAGCGCTGGAAAGTTCAGAAGAGAGCGAGGGCGGACCTGCGTTCTCACATTTATCACCTTGGAGAAATCCATCCCCTTCCTGTTGGCTTGAGCCAATCGGAGAGTGGATATTACACGCGAGAAGCCTTCTTTTATGGTCCTTTTTATGGTCCTTTGTTCCTCAGCGCGCGCTTCTCGTGGAAGGGGGTGTGTTCTATAATAACAATTTGATCTTCATTGGCAGTAAAACGAATTAAAAATACACTTTACTTTACATCTCTATGCATATTCGAGTGTTTCATTTAATAAGCATTCTAGAGATATCAAGGAACATTATGTTATATCAAAGGAATATACACTTATGTTTCAAATGCATGACGAAGGTATTTTTAATTCCTATTTAAACTGTGACCAAACAAAGTTATTTCACTGTGACATGGGGAAGACACATATACACAAAAACCATTGAATACCTTTGTTAAATGTCTTTAAAACCAAAAGAGATGTATTTCTCTTTGTTCAGAGACATTAGTTTGTCCACATTCCATTGGTCCCATAAAAGTCTTGTAACTCGATGCCACTGAGGTACGTGGATGAATGTGTATGTGTGTGTGTGTGTGTGTGTGTGGTATAATTCGCCTGGCCAAGATTCATTACAGTACCGTACTATGCAGTGGAAAAGCGCCATTAATTAAACCTTGCATGATGAAAATGTGGTTGTTTGTAAGTTGGCCCCAACACACAGATCAAATGATTATGAAATAATACTCTATACTAACTCGTTTTCCAACTTCACAGTAAAGTATACTTCTAATTAATAAATAATGAAATAAACTATGCTGCTGCTTGGTCATGCCACCGCAAAGACCAAAAAATGTGCATCAGTGAGTGATTCATCCGTTTCAAAACGTCATCATGTCATAGGTACAGTAGTTGTCTCAATTCTCATTGCCATTTCTGATATCACATTTATACTGTGTGCATAATCATTCATGCAACTATCAATGCAATTAATGTTATTTAAAGATTCATTCTACTGTTGAATAGACACTACAAGGAAGTCCCAAACTTTATTTTGTTTTTTTTAAATTTAATGTTTAAAACAAAAAGTTAGATTTATCTCTTTCAAGGGAATTTCAAACAACTTTCTCAAATATTTGTGCGCACAATTAATATGCAATTAGGTTATTACGTATTTCCTCATTTATCTCAGTGTGAAACAATTAGTAAACAAGAAAGTTTAAACAAATACAAAAACAAAATCATATATTTGTCCTTTCAAAGTATTCAGTGGCCAGTATAGCCAACTTTCACGACCACCAATCCATATATTTATTGTATTAAAAACAGCATATATCTTGTTCTGTAGGTTAGCCATCTTCTTACATTTGCCACAGAAGCATCTGTATGACAAGTAAACATGATTCAACAGGTCCCTCGTATAAATGTAATTTCGCTTGTACATACAGTAGCAAACTTTATCACTGTATGTGTATGTAGTTTCAAAAAATTGCACCAGCGTTAGTGTTTGTGTTTGTCTGTGTGTGTTCCACATCCATAATTGCAAAGGGTACGCGATTACAACTCTATAAGTACATAATGTATCAAATAACCATTCCAAGACATACTGGTCCATTCTCATTTGTGTTTATTCTGCCTCCTTTTAGTCTCTTTGTACAATTTATATATTCCGATTCAAACACGTATGGCTGAATGACATTCAAAACAGCGGTTTCTCTCACTCTCACAGCCCTTCTGCTGCCATAGGTATCAAGTTACGCCCTCATCCAAAGGCAGGCAAGGATATGCAGCTCATTTGCATTTAAGGTGGTATACACCAAAACAGCTCATTTTTAAACAGGCCCCAAAAATGACATTTTCAAATGGTTATAATAAATTAACTGTGGGGTATTTTGAGCTGAAACTTCACAAATAAAATTCTGGGGACACCCGCAACCAATATTACATCTTGTAAAAAGGGGCATAATAGGTGCCCTTTAAAATCTCTTATTAACAGAAAAAAAAATTATGTAGCCTTCAATAATCTTCAGTAAATGGACCTTTAATTGCTTCAAGTTCTCAAGTAATTTTTCCAGTCTGTTATAAAGAACAAAGAAACAAATTACAAGCATTATTTGGCTTTGCATTATTTGGAGTTGCATTCATTCATATCTCAAATCACCTTTTGGATATTGAATGCATCTTAAATGGCAATTTGATTTTTTTTCATCATTATGGAGATGCTTTCATTTTAGTACCAAATTACTAGAAATTGACATCCCTAGTAGAGTGTAGTAATAAAATATTACCTCACCTACCCCATTTGTTATGATCTATAAGTTAAACATACATTTTCATTGTTATACATCGATCTGGGCAGTGTATCAAACCAAGATTGAAACTCTTTACGGTCATATGTTCCTAAACTGTGCCTCTCACAGTGAACTACAAAAAAAATAAATAAATAAAAAGACACCTCCGCTTCACACAAACTGTTAATTCTTATGACAGTACATGTAAAGCCATAAAAAAATACATTATTTAAAATATATATATATATTTTTTTTTGTTGGCAGACATGCATACAGGGAAGTATTTGAATATAAGCACACTATCTGTTTTGACACGAGAAAGTAATGTTGAGGATGGCTTTATGATGGTTTTATCAAGATTCAAAAGGTAGAATGTTTCTTTATTTAAATCAAATTCATTCACATTTGAGAGTTTGTTTAAATAGGTGTATGAATGAAGGTACACTCCTGGTCAAAAAAAAAAAAAAAAAAAAAAAAGTACCAAGCCAAAATTGACTAAAGAAAGCTTTTAATAAGCTTTTAAAAAGTTATCTAAAGAGCAATGATCAGATGTTATTTTTTAACAAGACAATGCTCCTGCCCAAATAAAGTCCATCGGGCTCATGTTTTGGGCTGGTCAGAGTCCAGATTTGAAGTCCCTTTAGTGAATATTTGGTCTCACATTAAACCTAAACTAACAGGGAGACTTTTCAACTGTCAACTACACTAACTTTTCTTCCTTTAAAAGTGGTCTGCAAGTTTACTCACACAGGTTAAACATTTAAAGAAAACAAAGGGAAAGGCTATTCCATGCCATCTTCAGTATTTTTGTGATTCTTACTAATTTCCTGACCAGGGATTTTTGATTCAAATGGTTAAGACCATTAAAAGACTGCTAAATATTTAGCCCTTTTTGGATTGGCCCATTTTTTGGCCCAGGAGTGTACCGTACACCGTGCCATGCTTGTTTCTTTTGTGATTAAAATGATTTAAGAATGATCCAGTTTGGTCAGTTGTAGGCACAACACAAACGTATCCCATTAATTAACCATAGTAAAATCACTGTAGTGTGCGACATTTCAAATTGTTTTTATTATAGTTTGCAGTATGCAGTCTTTAATAATAACAACGGGTGGTTGTTGGGTGGCGTTGACTACTATTTGCCACCTCTTTTACAATCAAAATAATTTAAACTCTGATTGCATTAATTCTGATAAATAATATTGTATAATTTTGTTTAACGAGCTGCTGTTTACTCACTGTATTAATATAGACTTAACATGCGGTCACAGGTACAGTATGCTTTCTAAGAACAGCACCTTTGAAGAGAATTGAGGGGAAACTCACACTCCAATGGATATTTGGACTGTGGAAAGCAAAATTGGCTGCAAAAGGACATATGATATTTTCTCTCTTGAGGTGTTATGGGAAGGGGAATGAAAATCAATCACTGGTTGCAGACCAAACACGACTTGTAATCCCCAGTTCCTCAAAGGCTGTGGTGTTGGATCAATAGATGTGTGCTGTGAACAATGTCTTATATACTCACTATACATTACTGTGATGGTAACAGAGATGGCAGGTCATCATGTCTCATCTTTAATGCGGCACTTTGATAATCATGAAGAATGGAGAAAGCTGTTGCCCTAAAGGTTTAGTGTCCCACTAAACTTCTTTTGGTAACTCTTTAGAATACTGTTCTGTCATTAATGAATAACTACAACAAGACATTTTTTTTAACACACTATTAAGTGAGTGAGGACCTCGGTTTAACATCTCATCTGAGTTAGTTTAACACAGTACACTTAGCAAGCTCTTTTTTGAACAAATATAAAAAGTAGTATAGATGATTAATGTTGACAAAAACAAATGGGCAGACTGCTGCTCGGGTTGAGTTAAGCAGGTCATTCCACCAGCAGGGAACAGTCCAGGTCCATGAAACAAGTCCATGAAAGGGATTTTGTTTTGGGATGCCACTACAAGGCATCACAGAAGATTGCAAGCACATAGTGATGGCAATTTCAAAACACTGCTTCATGAAGCTTCGAAAGCTTTACGAATCTTTTGTTCTGAATCAGTGTTTCGAAGCGTTATCAAACTGCTAGAGTCACGTAATTTCAGTAAATGAGGCTTCATTACTTCATAATAACTGTTTCGAAACACTTTGAAATTTCACTCAAAAAAAATGATGTGTTGGCTTTACTAAACTTTTTTGTGTAAACAGGTTCCACCGGTTCCACATAACTGGGTTTCGTTAAACAAACATCATTTGTTCATGTAACTTCAACATCATGGAAGTAATTTTAAGCCATCCAATTAAACTCTGAGCTGAGTGTTAAATGAACACTGAAGCAGTGGTAAAGTTAATGAGACAATTAAGTGAATAATTGAGTGATGATTGAGCATTGTTGAAGACACCTGATGTTAACAAGCAGAATCACTGAAGGAGAAAACCGGAATTTCATGTCACCATTGTGGAGATGAGTGTTTGTTTTAGTTGGGCTCTTGAACCCCACATTATTAACTTTA
The DNA here is from genome assembly GCF_988280905.1 of Pimephales promelas. Lineage (NCBI taxonomy): Eukaryota > Metazoa > Chordata > Actinopteri > Cypriniformes > Leuciscidae > Pimephales > Pimephales promelas. The sequence goes on from NC_142778.1 coordinate 19,057,864, forward strand.
GATTATGTTTGGCTATACATGAGTTATAACAGTCAGGTGATCACATAGAAAAAGTGGTCTGATTTTGGTTGTGTTTTAACATAATCATTATATGTTAGAACACGACACCTCAATACTTGGTCAGATGGAACTGGGGATTGAACCACCAACCTGTAGACAACCTACATGAGCCACTGCCACTGTTAAGTTTACCTTGTGGATTATAGCAGCACTGCTGTTGTAGATCATACAATTTGTAGCCTTTTCAATGGAATTCAAATGATCAAATCAATAAAAAGGAAACAAAAACAAACTTCTAAAAGACAAATTAGTTTATGTAGGCACACACATACATCAAGAATCAGCCTGTGAATCTCAACAATGGTGACAATTATAAAGCATGTTGCAGTGCATTCTGGGTGCCACCAATCAAAACTCATTCATGGCTCCCATCATGCATTGCTGCATGAATAAATAATGAGCTTATGTTTAGAGGTGATCTGTTTGTCACCATTGTTGAGATTTACAGGCTGATTCTTGATGTCTGTGTGTGCCTACATAAACTAGTAAAAATTACTGAAATCACGTGACTCTAGCAGTTTGATACACGCTCCAAAACACTGATTCAGAACAAAAGATTCGTAAAGCTTCATGAAGCAGTGTTTTGAAATTGTCATCACTATGTGCTTGCAATATTCTGTGATGCCTTGAGGTGGCATCCCAAAACAAAATCCCTTTCAAGGACTTTACCTGGACTGTTCCCTGCTGGTGGAATGACCTGCTTAACTCAACCCGAGCAGCAGTCTTTGGCCATTTTTAAGAGACTGCTTTTTTTGTCAACATTAATCTTTTATACTACTTTTTTCATTCTATTTCTATTCTATTTTTATATATTTGTTCAAAAAAAGCTTGCTAAGTGTACTGTGTTAAACTAACTCGGATGAGATGTTAAACCGAGGTCCTCACTCACTTAATAGTGTGTTAAAAAAATTTTTCTTGTAGTTATTCATTAATCAATCATTTGGATTTCTTTGAAAAAACTTATAAACTCTGAAATCTATAAACTCAGAAATTGTTAAGAGTCTTATGTATGAGTTCAGTGATTCAGGTCAAATGATTGTGATATAATGATTATGTTAAAACACAACCAACATTATAAAACAAACACTCATCTCCATAATGGTGACTTTAAATTCCAGTTTTTTCCTTCAGTGATTCTGCTTGTGAAAGGGTTAGTTCACCCGAAAATGAAAATTAAGTCATTAATTACTCACCCCCATGCTGTACCAACCCCGTAAGACCTTTGTTCATCTTCAGAACACAAAAAAAGATATTTTTGATTAAATTTGAGAGGTGGATCACTGCTATATAGGCTCCTAAAGGATTGAAACTTGACGGCCCAGAAATTGAAACTTGATGGCTTGCGCATGTGTCTTGGAAATCTCTTGAACTCTCGTCTCAGGCCCAGAAGGAAGAAAAGGAATAGTCGAATAAAGTCGTTATTTTTGTTATATTTCCGCACAAAAAGTATTCTCATCGCTTTCATAAACTTATAGTTGAGCCACTGTAGTCACATGGAGTATTTAAACATTTTCTTCAATGACTTTCTGGGCCGTCAAGTTTCAATCCTTTAGGAGCCTATGTAGCAGTGATCCACCTCTCACATTTTGAATCTAAAATATCTTCATTTGTGTTCCAAAGACGAACGAAGGTCTTACGGGGTTGGTACAGCATGGGGGTGAGTAATTAATGACTTCATTTTCATAACCTTTTAACATCAGGTGTCTTCAATATAGCTCAATCATGACTCAATTATTCACTTAATTTTCTTGTTAACTTTAACACTGCTTCGGTGTTCATTTAACATTCAGCTCAGAGTTTAATTGGATGGCTTAAAATTACTTCCATGATGTTGAAGTTACATGAACAAATTATGTTTGTTTAACGAAACCCAGTTCTGTGGAACCTGTTTACAGAAAAAAGTTAAGTAAAGCCAACACATCATTTTTTTTGAGTGTTCAGTGGTTCACCAGCTAACAAAAAAGAAAAAGAAAAAAGAATGTCCCCTAAATGCCCTGTGTGAACATCCCTATGTAGGGTGAACATCCTCCGAACGTTCAAGAGGATGTTATTCCTAGAACGACCAGCAGCCATTTGGGATGTTTATGGGACTTTCTTTTGTTAGCTGGGAAGACACTAAACCATTATTCATTTTAATTATACTAATGTCTAATTCAAACTATAAAAATTATCAGATATCTTACATAGAGATCCCACATAGCCTCTTTTATTGGTTCTCAGTGACTCCTCGTGATTCATAGGTTGACAGAGCTCTGGTCAGTTTTATAGTTTAAATTTCATTTAATTGAAAGGAGGGTTTTTATTTACTTATTTGGTTGGAATTCAATCAGCTAAACTGTTAATGGAACACTCTGACTTTTTGGGACTTTGGCTTATTCACTATATCCCCCAGAGTTAGTTAAGTCCATACCTTTTTCATCTCTGTGCGTGCTGTAACTCTGTCTGACGCACCCACCACTAGCCTAGCTTAGCACAAAGACTGGATGTAAATGGATACAGCTAGCATAATAATCCCAATAAGAGACAAAATTACGCAAACATTTTCCTATTTGCATGTTGTGATTTGTATAGTCACAAAGTGTACAAATAACAAGGTCATATGAGACATAGCCATATTTTAACTCTATAAATATCGGGAACTATATTCTTAGAAGGCGAAGCATTGCTTGGGTGGAGTAATTACCGCAGCACCTGAGACACACCGTGGTGAGGAGCAGAGAGTTCGTTCAGAGTTGGAGTAACAAAGTCAGCAATTACTAAATAGTAAAAACATAGTTTATCATGTTCGCTGCATTGTAAAGAGCTGCAACAATAAACAGGGGAGACCAGGTCATATCATAATGTTTCATAGCATTCTAACCAAAAACACTGACCTGATGAATCAATCATTAAGTTACTTGCTCTGGATATAACGTTAGATCCAAACACACCTGAAGAGATCATCAAGAATCATCATGTTTGCTAAGTACATTTCACTGATGATGACTATTTTGAAAAAAAAAAAAAGAAGGAATTTGCCACACGGACCATGAAACGTGTGCTGAAGTATACAACAATCCCATCGATAGCATTGACAGGGCAAAGTGCATCACCTGCGGCTGCGGTAAGTGTTCCGTTATGTTTTTAGATAACTAGCCTAACAGTGCCATTTTAGCCGGATCTAATGTAACGTTAGTGATACTATTATATGAATAGAGTGGTCACTACTATTGCAGTTGTTCCCAGTCTCTATGTATCCCTGAAAAGTTGAGTTGTTTTTATCTCGATGCTCGATAACCAACTTGAGCGTGCAAATGTGAGAAGGCCCTAATGTTAGTATTGTTTCGTCACAATCCCGCTCTGTCGCCCCAGTAACAAATGAGCGGAGCAAGAGATAAACTCAGGGCAGTAGCCAGTCCAGTATGGGTAGGCTACTGTGGGTTCATTGTGCAAAAACCATTTGCCTTGTACTTTCCCTTATTCTAGCCTATTGTAATGCAATTATCCAACATTACATGCTGTTGAATACATTTGGTTCAGCTGTAAAAAAAAAATGTATTTAAAATATATCAATTACTGTAATAATAATTCTTTATTCATGTTCTGTGATATTTATTAGTCAGGATGCATTTTTGGTTGGAATTCTATGAAACATCATGGTCTCCCCTGTTTAGTCGCAACTCTTTACAATACTGCAAACACCCATGATAAACTATGCTTTTACTATCTAGTAATTGCTGACTCTATACTACAACTCTAAATGAATATATATTGAAATTTGAAATAACGAAATTTTGATGGTCCAATGAACTGTTCGCTTCAAAAATGCTTAGCCGAAAACCGAACCGAAATCATCGTACCAAACGGTTCAAAACGAATACATGTATCGTTACACCCCTAATATATATATATATATATATATATATATATACTGTATGTATGTAACTGTATGTAATGTTACTGTAATTGAAATAGATACACTGATTTCTTTTGAACAATCCAAAAAAAAAACAAAAAAAACACTGCAAAATCTAAAAATTAACAGGTGCATGAAAAATCAGTTTTTGGCGTCTTGTCTTAAAACACAGCTCTTTTTCTTGCTCTTATCTAATAGTTTGATTTAATAGGTACTCATTCACAATCCAAAACAGTTTAGCTATAACCTGCAGAAAAAAATAGCTTATTGAGAAATCGTCAAGATGACATTTCATCCAGAAGCATATTAGCATATAAAAACTGACTACATTTACATCAGCTCCATCCTGTTCATGAATGAAATGCACTGTGCACTACTTGTCTTGTAGAAAATGCTTTAGAACTTTCAGAGTAGAAAATTCAGGCTGTTTAACTTTAAAGGGAACAAATATTATGACACCATTATGACTATGAAACGTTGACTGACGTTGTAAATGGACTTCAGTTGTCTTATTTGTCATCGAATAACTTTTTACCAATGAAAGCATGATCCATTCTGTCAGTCTGTGGATTTTCTCATTTATATGCATCCCATCCCCAGGGTTTTGTATGTGAGTTTTGACCTTGTGTTGGCAGTATATCTTCGAGGAGATTATGGAGTTTGGAGACCTTGCTAAAGGTATTACTCTGACCCTGAGTAGATAAAACCAGAGAAAATAAACAGAAACGAAGCACACAAACATCCTTAAATCCCTCAGCCAATCAGTTCTTCACCTGGGTAATCCACTTTGAGCAAGCGCCGGGCACCGCTTTTTGACAGGCACAGATCAACCTGCCCGATAAACCCAGAGAATTATTCATGTTAAAGGATCTGTGAATAGGTATATGTGTTTGAGTAAAAGTAGAGTGATCATGGCAATATCAATATCTCAGGTGGGTAAAAAGCAACCTTCTGTTGTGGCAAACTGGAGACTCGACTTGCAATTGATTTCAATAGAGTTTGATTTTGTTATGTTGCTAAAATAACTGTGTGATCGTCTAATAGGCAATAAAGCATAGAATGTGCAAATGCTGGGTAAAATAGAATATTTTTAATTAGACTGAATTCTTTTCTTCTTCTTCTTTTAAGGAACTAATTGGCTGAGGGATTTAAGTATGTTTGTCTGCTTTGTTTTCGTGAATTTTCTCTGGTTTTATCTTCTCGGGGTCAGACGTGAAGTGAGAAATCAAATTTACCTTAAGGGGTACATAATCATTCTTTTAATTCATTCATTTTTACATATAAATCATACCTTTGTGGTCTATATAAAACATAACTGCAATGCTTGGGTCTGAATTCCTCATTATTATAGCTCCACAAGCCCCTTTTCTACCCCTTTTCTGATGTGCGTCTTTTAGCGACCCATTTCGAAGCGGCCCCTTTAAATAAAAAGGAGATGCGTCATACCCCGCCCGCTCTCCAGGTCGATGAGTTCACGGTCAGTTCAACTCCCCATGTTCGGCCATTATTGTAGTTTGATTAGAGATATACGATACCTTTAAAGAACATTTTTATTCACACGTTAATAAAATGTCAACAACAGAAGACTTGTCCATCAAGCCTTACATATTATAGCCAGAGCGAGCGAGTTGATAAGGACGAAGACGAACCTGCAGAACAACCTCTTCATATGTATGTGAGTTAACTGTTTTGTGTTATTAGTGAAAGTCGACTATTTCTCTTGTTAAAACAAGCACACTGACAAGATAAATGACTACGGTCTAATCTTACCACAAACAATCTGTATTGATAATATGATACGTTTAGAAAAGCATCAGCAAAGCAGCTAAATGACCATTGATGAAACTCAAGAACAATAATACTGCAGACTTGTAACATTATTTCAAAACAAAAACAAAGAAAGACAAAAGGTACTGCTAAACCATGACCACCATGTGTTTTAAGAAAGTAAAGTACTTTATTTTTATTAACGATATTTACAGCTTATCGAAATGCTCTGTTCGTCGTCTCCAAAGATAGAAGGAATTTACCTCTCATTCAGACGAAGTCGATCGTCAAACCCTTCTTTATACCGGCGGAGGTTGTTGAAGTGGGAATCCTTGAAGTGCTTCAGGTCACTACATCCAAAAACCGAACATTTTGACTTGCCCTCTCGTAACTTCTGCATCATTGAGCTCGGACTACAAAATCGGAGCGAGAAATAATAATGGCGGATTGCTCGAAGTTTTGGACCGGTAGTCAATGTCCTTATGTCCGTCATAGAAAACAGAAAAATCTGAACAGGTTGAAAAATATGACCAAAACAGAATATAAAGATATAAACGAAGCACCTGAAGAGAATAATTTCATCTTTTCTGTACTTATAAACACTCCAAATATACAACAAAATGCATTTAACAACGCATTCTCACCCCAAGGCGTCACCTTTGACCATGCTTCAATATTTGACGTTTTAGGCGCCCTTTAGCGTCACTTACATGACGCGATCCTACGGCGTCATCTAACTGACGCTAAAGGAAAGCGTCAGTTTGAGGACGCGGTTAGGTTTAGGTCTGGGGTGGGGGTAGGGTACACGCGATCCTAGGGCGTCATCTAACTGACGCCAAAGGGCGCCTAAAGCGTCAGATATTGAAGCATGGTCAAATGCTTCCCAAATGGGGGTGAGAATGGGCTGCATTTAAGGGCTAAAAAAGTGGATTTTGCATGATATGTCCCCTTTAATCTTAAGACATTTAAGAGGTCTTTTTAACCATTAAAACATCCTACAAGTTTCATTGCTTAAAAGTAAAATATCCTCCTCATAAACAAAGCTTTTATTTTGTTAAGCTCCAAAAATGGCTTGCTTAGGTACTGAGGTATTTGTGATGTCACAGAGGCAGACATTTGGATAGGACTGCCTATTATAGCAAGATATCAACGAACAGTTTCACATCATAACAACATAGGCCCCGACACGCCCGCTGACATTCAGACCCTTATCGACCGGCGCTTGTCTATACTGGATGCAAGCTTTGTGTCACCCGTCAAAAGTTAATAGAACCTATATAATCACCGACGCTGTCTACACCGGATACATTATACTGATGCATGTTCAGTTTTTGACCATGCACTTAAATCTGTAGCTGTAGCTTATTGGATCTGACAGCAGCTACATCACAAACCGTAAGTTAACGATTTCATAATGCTTTGTCTGTAAATTATTTTACATGAAAAAGGTTTTCAAAACACTTACTGGTATACAATAGTGAGTGTGGGTTGATACTCCTTACACACACACACACACATGTATCCCTCTAAGCGGTGTTATCCTAAACTAAATTAGAAATAAACATTCATTAACAACTTAAACACAACTTTTTGGTCTGATGCATACATTATGATTTAACTTTTTGAGTTTCCATTTTTTAGTCTAGCAGTCAGAAATGGATGAGAAGATATATCCATGTTTGGCTGAAGCATGTTCACTTATATTTTGGCTTGGTAAATATAGAATTAAAACGAGTTGTATTATTATCTCTAAGACAACAAATAGTTTTCAGAGAGAGAGATGTGAGTTGTAGTCCTTGGTGACTGTGGAATTGCAGTGCTTTTCTTTGGTTGGCATGTCTGAGAGATGAATGAATGATTGATCACGATTCTTCTCCTTTGTGACAGTGTGAAGTTTCCACCAGAGAGCTCTCCGATGGTTCTCCTGAAACATTCATGGGAACTCAACTTCTGTGAATTTCCATTATGCATGTTATGTATGAAAGGGCGTGATTTTTTTTTTATCTCAAATAATCTCAAAACCATTCAGTAAATATTACACTTTTCATGAGATTTATCTTTAGAAGCCCTGCCAATGACCTGTCTGATGTATGCAAGAGTTTCACAGTAACACAAAAGGCAAACAAGCTCGCAAAATACATGAAAGAATATCCCTTTGTCGTGAGAATGGAGAGGGAGACCAAAGCAATTGAAAATATATTTTCAGGCAGAGCACATATGATATAAAGAGCTGGGGGGAGGCAGGAAGACAGACGTGAAAAGTTTCAAAGCAGACAATAATAATCATTATTCTTTTAAAAGCTAAAAAGGGAAATGAAGAGAGACTGACAATGATATAGACTGAGACAGAAAGGCATGAAGTGATGGATTTATGAGGAGGATAATGTAGGGCTGCCCCTTCTTCTCATCTGTAGAGTTTGCTGAGATGGTAAGATCTCTATACATTATTCATCCAGAAGAGTGTAATTGGAATCAGCTCATCCCTGATTTAGATGGTGGAATCATTTTTGAAGAAAATATTTTTTGGGTTGTATTTTTTTCTTTCTTTTAATTATATACTCATAACTCATATGATTTCATTATTTTGCACTAATTATTACTTGCTTCTGTGTAGTGAATGTTGACTGTGGTTCTATTGCCCAATTTGAATCGCGTTGCACAAGAAATCTGGGCGTTCTGCTTGATCACAACCAAAAATGTGATAAACAGATCAGTACTGTTTCAGTACTGATGCTTTTTTCATCTTTGCTAACCATCTATAGTGAAACCCTTTTTATACTGAGATACTTCCAAACTGTGATTCATGCTATTGTAACATCTTGTCTAGAATAATTGTTATTCACTTTATTATGGTGTCTCTTAGTCTCAGTCTTCCCGCTTCCGTCTACCGCCAGTGTGAGTCGGTAACTCCTTTTTTTTTAATCTGCACTGCACTGGCTACCTGTCAAATAGAAGCAGTTTACTATATGCAAATTCTACTATATGTTTATAAAGCCCTTAATAATTTGGCCCCTCAGTACCTGACTAATCAGCTCTCTACGTACACTCCTTCTGTGATCCAGTGACCTCTGTTTACTCATCGTGCCTAGATCCAGACTTAAAAAAACGTGGCAATCACGGTCTTGCGATGGCAGGTCCAAAACTTTGGAACAGTCATCTCCATTTCAATATCGAGCTACTGTATCGATATTAGCTCGGTAGCAAAACGAGGGACCTCTATTTTCTTATTTTTATTAGTTTTTGTGCAGTACTTTGGTCAGACTTGTTTGTTTTTACAGTGCTTTATAAAATAAATATTATATTGTAATGTAGCTCATATTTAAAGTAATGGTGAGCTTTTATTGGAAGCCAAGCAGCTTAAGACCAACTTAATGCAACAATATATACTTCAATTCATGTTTTACACATACAGTGCTTTCATTGTGGTTCTATTTAAAGCAACACTAAGTAAGATTTGTTTTTTTACCTTAAAATAATGTTTCCAAAATCGCTTTAGGGGTTCATTAAGTCGTAACAGGGTGAAAGGCACTTCTGGATGCGCTTTGCCAACGTGATCTCATGAGAATACGTATGTATGTGTACGTAAAGTGTCGTTCTATCATACGTATATATAATTACGTTTTATATGCGCAGAAACGTATAATACTGACGTATTTACAGTACTAAAACGTAAAATATTTACGTATTGACAGCACAAAAACGTAATTTATTTACGTATGAACAAATCCACCGACGTACACATTGTACGTATCACAATTTATGCATATTAATATCGTAGTATTATGTTTTTACTCTATTGCATCCCACTGTCTTATTAATGAAGTTTTCAGTCGCATTATTGATATAATACTCATAAATATTAACATTTTGCTCGTTTCGCCTGCATGGTGTTAAACAATACACTATAAAACCTTAAAAAATACATTCTTTAACGTTACTCGTTCAACCATTTTGTAATAGTTTATTTACCTTGAGACACATAAAGCGTTTTCTCCTATAAAACACAACAAAAATTCACAAAAGACATCAATTTTAATAGTTTGATGTAATCCAAATCTTTAGAATCCATAGTTGTTTGCAAGAAACAACTCCTAATTCAGCGATTTCAGCCTCTTATCCAGTCGTGATCTCCATTCTCAGCAGCGACCGTAACGTTACAAGTCAAACCCCGCGCTGGTGATGAATTCAAATTCAAATATTGCGCCCATACGTCATCTTTTACGGCAGCGATATCAAACGTTCATTGGCTCTTCCCTGCTTCGTCACAGTTTGCGACATGAAGGACTGTAGACGGTTGGTTAGTTTAGTTCATTTGAATTTTGAAATGGAGAAGCGCGAACCAACCGAAGCCGGATTAACATTTTCATTAGTAATTTAATTTCTGCTCTGTACTTCATACAAAACTATTACAATACTGCCAGAGAGAAGACTGCGACTGCAACGCTTCATCATGTGAACGGCTTTTGGTATCGGTTTTGACATTTTCGCAATAAATAAATTATTGTGATTATACTTGTCTGTTAGTTATGTTTTTCTTCATAATTGTAGTTTTTTACGTAGTTTTAAGGAATTGTTATGGTAGGTTTAGGGGTAGGAGTAGGTGGCTCAAAATATATTTTAATGCTATATTGTTAATAAAACTACCCTTTCCCAACACCTGTCTGTTACGTTTTATCCTTTTTTATATTAAGTATAAAATGGGTATGTTTAGGTTTGGGATTAGGGTTACGGGATCTTACATTTATCTATAAAATAGTAAAAAGGGAAATTATCCAGATATCTTTATGATATAGAATATACGTAAATAGTTTACGTTTTGTAGCTGTAAAAACGTAATAATGTTACGTTGAAATGTTGCAGATACGTCTATATTATACGTTTCAGCATCTATCCAAACGTACTAAAAAGTAAGTTTTCTATCTTTGCAAAAACGTAAAATAGCTACGTATTAACAATGAGACCAGGCTGGCTTTGCGGTCCTATAATTTGCTATAACCATGCTATGTAAGATTCCCAGATCGGGTCGTGTTTCTGTAGTTCTAAAGAGACATAAGAAGACTACGAATTTGACTTGCTTTATGTCAAACGTTACAATAGTCATCATTTTGTTTTTCTTCGTTTCTGATGTCGCAATTCATCATACATTCATGAAATCATGCAACATACTCTACCTTGTCTGTGGACATCGTTTATTCCAAAGCCGGTGCTGGATAAACAATGAGCGTGCGACAGTAGGTTGCGGGAGGCTAAATTATTTAGTAATGGACAGTTCCGCTTCCAACTTGTAGGGTGACAGCAGAGGAAAAGTTACTTGGTGTTGCTTTAACGATGTGCTAATTAACATTTATAATGTGGAATGAATCTCACCACTTACTGCATCTTTAAAACACGCTCGCTCCTCTCGAGTAAATCCACTCCAAGACTTTTCAAGGTTATTTTACTGCTCGACTGGAACAAACAGAAGTTAATGAAATTACATTCTGTAATCTTTGCTTTAAGTTGAGCACTGGCAGCTTGTCCTTGGTGGTCTTTTCCTACATTGTCAATTTCTCCTTTCCTCATTCAATTTATACTTTCTTATAAACTGTTTTCAAAATTACAATGTGATGTGTTTTGAATCTTGACTTTGAGCATAACTATTTTAAAACCCCTCAACCCAAAAAAGGTTTTCAAATTCAAGGGAAAGCACCAGGAAAGTATTGTTTATAAACTATTTGGCTGACTAAAGACCAAAGCATCTGCTGAGGTCATAAACACAATGCAGAGCAGAAACTATAGACTAAATCTTCACAATAACTTCCCAAGGGCAATTTCGTCTGTTCCTTTCTAAATCGACCCCTTTAGCATAATAGTGCATGCTGCTGTTGATTATCCGTTGCTTTTGCGTTAAGCTCAAATAACCATTAAAGATGTAAAGCCCACTTCTCAAAGGGAACATTTTTGGCTACTTTCACAGTAATGTCCTAAAAAAGCAATCTAAAACAGAAGACAAAAAGAAACAGGAATTTATTTAGCAAGTAATCATGAGCAAACATCTAACAAAAATCAAAGTCAAAACTGTAATTTGCTTAGCATGCTGAATATATCCTCAAACATATACCTCATAACATTTTAGTTTAACATTTAACAGCGATCTTAAAAGCATTTGTACTAAGCAATAATTGTACAAATATACTATATTATAGCTGAAGCGTTTCTCTGTTTTTCCATCATAAACATGATGTTTTAGTTAGCACATTTTAGTCTAATTTATCTTTATAAATTATAAATATTTCAGGTTTTAAATATGAATGTTTAGTTCTAAGCATTTGGTCCTCCATGGACATTTTCCTTGATATTTATCTCTCAAGAAATGTCATTCCCATTATGCTTTTATTAGTACATTTTCGCATCCCTGTCACATGCATCTAAATCCATTTAGATATAAAATATAAATCATATTAGTGAATTACTTTATATGAGCAGATGTTGTGATTTTTGTCTCTAGTTGCTGTCTCTAATGTGAAAAACGGGCAATTTATTAATACATTTTCGGTGTCTCTTAATCCCCCCTCCTCCAATCAATGCTTCTCATATTATTGAACTGTCAAGTCTCTCACTAACTTTAGCTCTTTATTTTATACTCTGTTTGGTATTTTGTTAATGATCTTGACATGGTGTAAATGATGAAGTTATAATTCAGAATGAAATTACAGCACAACTTTGTTAATTTTCAGTTTAACATGTACTGCATAAGAGAAATGACCCACCCACTGGCCTGAAATACAGATATGATTTGAAGGAGAGAGAAGAAAGTTTTGATTGAGTGTCACATTTCATAATTCATCACAGTGGGTTACATCATCTGAAAGAGGGGCGCAATAGCACTGGACGCCTGAGGGGGGTGATGTTGCTCTACGAGGATTCAAGACCTTTTGATTTCTGCTCTCGCTTTGACTCTGTAGGAGCAACTTTGAATATTACAGTGCTGCACTGCAAGGTATCTTTCCCTCATTTCGAATGTTCTCAACCCCCTCATTTGTCAATAATACAAATATCAAAATTCATAAGAATCATGAAAGAAGCATGTATCTAGAAATACCAACATGAGCCCATGTGATATTAACCAGAAGTTGAAACCCCTGGGGTAGTTTGGTATTCATCAGCAATGAGTCAGTAGTATAGAGAGCTATTCACTTATAAATAGAAGGAAACCAGTGTGTTTGCAGAATATGGCTTGTATTGATATACTACACTTTTGAAAAAAAATAAAATTGAGGATCTTGCTCACTTATTCAGTCCACATAAGACATGGTTGCAAGTTATAAATTGGTATTCATTTTTAATAAATACTTGAAATTCAGATATTGAAAATTACAAGGACACAGCTCACCTTTTGGGTTAATGTAAGCCTAAAGTAGCTGCCTGTCCTTTGTGTGGTGGTTACCCAGACAGCAAACTGACATCGAATCAACGTGGAAACGGCGTCTCTCATGACATTGAAACAAAGTTGATTTTGCTCATCGAATTAACGTTGAACCAACGTCAGACGCGGCATTCTTCAAAGCTAAATGAAAATCGAAAATTGGTTTGCTTTCATAACGTTGAAACAACGTTGATTTCAAGTTGATTTTCCGTTAGTTTTGAAAGAATGACGCGTCTGACGTTGGTTCAACGTTAATTCGATGAGCAAAACAATGTCAGATCAACGTTGTTTCGATGTCATGTTTCCACGTTGATTCAATGTCAGTTTGCCGTCTGGGTAAGGTGTTTCTGTGTTGTAATTGTGTTTGTTTATGCATTGAACCTGTTTACCTTGACTTAGCTTTTGACGTGTACATTTTACATGTAGCACTACAGACATGAATTATTCCTCTAATCATGTGTCTTGTTGAGGTACGGTGTGCTGTTATTTGTGATTTAACTTGAAATTTTCACCTGGTAGATAATAAAATAGGTGCGCAATTCCACAGACTTACATAGGAAGGGCCTGAGAATATCACAGAGACTTGAGGTTGACTCTTTTCAACCATCCCAGGTTAGTACTAGTAAATGTAAAGTAGTTATTGTAATTGATTGTGCATTCTTTTTACTTCGACTTTGATTTCGCCTTTTGACTTGAGTACATTTTAAAGGGAACTTAAACTTAAAAATACTAAATGCAGAGAAATAATTAAGTTTAATATTTTAATCTAATATTTTAATTTATTGTATTTAAGCTTTATTTCAGTTACTGAAAACTCTTTAATAGTTTAAAAAGGAAAATGCTAAAGCAGTTATTAAGATACTACGAAATAAGATCACCAATCCGGGCCATCCATAACTCAACAAAGCAACAGAGTAAAACATTTTTAATATAGATCAATGAGAAATTTACACATTTTTATTTTTAAATGTAAGTCAATGTCTAACATTTGTCTGAATCTAGAGATAATCGCACAAGTTTTTATTCATGATGGAGATCTCCTGTCTGAAGCTATACCTTAACTTTGTCACGTTTAGTGCAGACAGCCTCAAGTTGTTGAGGCACGGTGCAATGCAATAATGTTCGCGTCCAGTGTGTAGATGATTTTTCACACTATATGCAGTATAAATAATTTAGTAATAAAATTACTAAAAACATATCAATGAAGTTTGCAATGGTTGTGGGGGTGCGACCGAATTTAAGATATTAGAGAAATTAGATAAAAGTAGGGTGGCACATGTCCTTCATGTGGCATCAAGAGAGAAACAAACAACTTTGGAAAAAAAAATTGAGGCTTGAACTGTACATATAACACCGTGTATAAATAGAAACACAAAACCACATATATATACACAGGACATTCCCAAATGTGTCAGCCCGTGACTGAAGCATATTACTAGCTGGTCATGGGTGTAAAATCCATTCTCAGCATGCCTCTATACAGCCAAGGTAAACATTCAGTCATGTGAATAATTAATAGCTTTCTAAAGGGAGCTGTCAACAACATACAACCACTGGAAAAAGCATGTGTTTGTGTATGTGTGTGTGTGTGTGTGTGTGTGTGTGTGTGTGTGTGTCAAAGAAAGTGTGAGGGTGTGTGTGAAAGATTTTTAAATGTCCTAAGGCTCTTGTCATAAGTTTGTGATTTGTGATGTTCAACTCACTGGTTGCAATGCATGCTGGGAGCTTAATAGTTGGATGATCCTGTAGATAATTTGCTTGAAAAGAGACTTGAAATAGGCTGCTGTGAAATCTATTTTAAACTGTCTGCTAAAACAGACACCAATAGGCTACTAGTATTGATCTTAACAAACCATTTACAGTAAAGTTTAAATTTTATGGCGAGTAATTCCTGCATTGTTGGAGCTACACAGACATGAATGATATCTCAAATCATGTGGCTTGTTGAGGAGAGATGTACTGTTGCTTCTCTAAGTGGAGGACAAAACAATGGGCATTAAATCCCGGAGATTTACACTGAAGCAGGGGCCACATGGCCATAATTTTCATTTAAGATTTTTTAATATTATATATATATATATATATATATATATATATTAGCTTTATTTCAATTAACAAAAAACAGATTTTTATTGGTTTTAGTTAACACTTGTAACACTTTTTTTTTTCCACAAGAGTTTTTTCACACACATGCATTTATTTTGTGCCTTGAAATAAGTCATTGCCTGTGAAAGCACAATGTGCTTTATGCCAAACTGCACCAAGGCTTCTGTTCTTATGCATTAACATTATGAAATGTACTGTATACTTCGGTGTGGCAGCTGTTTTGACAGCAACAACCATGAGCTAAGTGGCAATATGTATTCCGGTTGAGAGGGGAAATTGAAGTTGATGTCATTGCACTATTATTAGCACTGTTAACTAATGTAAGCGTCTCTATTACTATTGCTCATATTTAGGGTTAGAGATTAGGGATTTGAACAAGGCTCTAAAATTCATGTGCATTACTCATTCTGCACTGTTTGGGCTACAGATGATTTGACATTGCGTGGCTTATTAATAAGAGATGTGCTACTTTCTAAGATTCAGTGATCAGATTTAAGATTTGCAGATTGGCTGTTCATTAAAATAGGGTTTGAAAAAACTGTACTACAAAAAAACAAAAAAAAAAAAAAAACATGGATGTGGCCCTATATGACTTCTGTTCTTTTTTTAGTTTATGGAAATTCTTTTTAATTTTTGTTTTTGTTTAAATTTTGCTGGATTCCGTTTAAATTGGTAGCCTTGAAGTCAAAAAGGCTGCAAATAACTGACTTATCTTAGCAACCACATACAGTAGCAAAACCCTGACAACCACTTTTTCAGAGGCATGCACCACACTCATTTTCACAGGATAAATTCTTCAAGATCTCATTTGCTGCTGCTGTTAAACATCTTAAAACACCCGACAGCTTTTACAGTACTTTTAGGAATCAATTTGTGCCTTCTAATAATCAAGCATATTAACCATTTAGGAGTATCAGTTTCTTTTGGTTCAGCACTTAAAATGGATGATGTTGTGCATCACAGAACAATTAAAACCTTAGGACTAAAACTTGAAAACTCGCTCTGTTGAGTAGCTAATGCATTATTCTTTATTAATATACAAATGACCAGTTCATCACATTAAAAAACTGTGCAGTGGCGTCTGTGCATCATATTTTAATGGTGACAGGGGAACGTGTTCGTCTTCAGAAGCATGAATGAGGTTGAAGGTAGTGTAGTGGAATAGACCTGGTGAAGCTGAGGTCACAAGTTCGATCCCGTGATGTGCGACCTGCATTAAACTGAAACATCACTGAGATGTCTCCATCATGAGCGAAGCCCTTAACCTCCAGTTGGTCCAGTGGGGCCTGCTCACCTGATCAGAATACAGTGCATGCAAGGGTGATGAAGTGCGCATCTCTTCTTTATGTTTACACAAATATGATCTTTGCTTTTTATTCTTTATTTCCAAGTAAATTGCAGAGCTCTTTGGGACTTGAAGTCTGACTGGAGGAAAAACATATCACTGTTTCTAAAATAAATGAACACTAGAGACAGTACAGCAAGCACTCTAATAGTTTTCAGACACAATTATGATTACAGGGCGCAGATATGGATTAATAAAGACTTGTTTTCACACGGCTCCTTGCACAATTATGTTATGACCTCAAAACACTTTTTTACCACAGTGCATGATTTGTATATATTTTGGAGTTTTCATCACCTAACCAGCTCAGTGGAGTTGGTTAGGTGATAACCAACCATATGTTAAAATTTACTGACTTTTGCTCGATAGCTCAGCTGGTGTAGAATTGTACTTTGTGATGCGAAGAGTTTTTTTAATCTTTTTTTTTATTTTTTATTCAAAATATTCACAAATTTGTTAGCTATGGCATGAAATATTTGATATTCCGATTATCAAATATGCAAGTGATAGTGTTATGTTGTTTAAACACCTTTATAACAATCTCCCAGTCACGTGACCCCTAGCCGCGTGTCAGCCATACAGTACATCCGTCAGCTACTCAGTGGCAATGGATCCATTGCCTTGGGTAATGTATATTATTAGTATATATGAAGAGTTCAGATGCAAAAGCCTCTAAGTGCCATTTGAAATTTTCTTCTATAATGATAATTTTTATCAAGCTTGTATATTTAAGTTCAGTGATTTCACTTAAATGGCAATGATGATTACCTATTAATTGTTATTTAAGTGAAATTACTGAACTTAAATATACAAGTTTGATAAAAATCATCATTAAAGAAGAAAATTTCAAATGGCATTTAGAGGCTTTTGCATCTGAACTCTTCACATATATATTATAAATAATATTTATACTTATGATTATTTTTATAATTAGCCTAAATATTGCAATACTTTGTGCTACATTATTGATATAATTGCGTGCACAAAATATCTCGACACTGAACAGAATCGATTTTTTTCCTCCACCACTATCTATTATTAGCACAGCGGCCGTCAGCTAACTCTTCACGTCATTGCACTTATCATTAGCATCACAAAAAGAAATAGCCCATACAAAAGGAAGATAAAATGAATTATGAATCATAGATCCATATGAAGCACCACAAGTTCTATTTACAACTTCCTGACATTGAGTTGGGTGACATTTACAGCTACCTTTTTCATTTCCCATCACGCTACACCAGAGCTTCATTAAAAGCATACAAAAGCTTAGCAGGCTGTCGGTATCAAGAGTCCGAATGGGTCAGCGACTCTTTGATTTCAACTCCAGCAGGGAAGGATTTTTCAATCATCACCGCAAACTTGATCAATGTATTTTATCACCAAATTATAGTAGGCCTACCTGTAATAATTAAACTGAGTTAACAGGGAAAACACAAAACAAAATCACCAACAAGATTAAGTTTGATCCAAGAAAAATTAAATAATATGCGTATACTTTTTTATACTTGTAACTATCATACTACAGTGACACTGACTGTCACTGTATTATGATAAACTGTCATTGAGACAGTTGTGTCTCTACCTGTGCTTCTGACGATTTATAAGAAGTGTCAAATAAAATACAAGATCAGCTTAGGAGGGACGCTAGGCTCTGGCCCTGTAACTTCACCTGCTGTTAGCATTCCATTGTCTCCCATTCATTTTTGCATCACTTTGACTGCGGATTACTTTACATCTGAGGCATCCAATGACTTAATTTGTCCTTTATTGATTTCTAAAGAAACACGATATTGTAGAAAAGGCTCAATTACCTTGTATCTTACGTTATGGCCCCGTAGAAGCAGATTTTGTAAAAAAAAAAAAAAAAAAGGCTAACGATTGAGTCATAACGCATCGATTCTCCGTCGCACAGTACAGAAATTACCGTATAGACAGGAGGAGAAGCTTGCAGGCAATCGGAAGGACGTGGAGGCATAAAGTCCAATAAAGTCGAGGGAGAAGCGCATAGAGAGTCAGAAAGTTGATCAGAAAGTTGAAAGTTGATCAAAGCTATCAGCTTTTAACAGGCTTCAATGTTCTCAGTTGAAATCAATGGGGTCGCTCTGTTCATTTCTTTTACTGTCTATGGTGTTTAGTCTTTGTCATCATCTGTGCCACCTGTTTTTTTAATAGGATATTTAGTATATTCTGCTGTCTTTAGGTGTATCACATGAGTGTACCTTCTGCCTGTTTGACACATCTACTTTGTTTATTGTAAGTAAAAGTTGTCGTTTTGGAATTTTGGACTTCTCCTCTTCCTTTGCCTACACAACCCCTAACAATCATGGTTTTCCTATGGTTCGGAAACAAACAACTAAACAAAATAACTTATTTACTAAAAGTTCTAACAAAATGTTAATTACTGCAGTCTATTTAAAACATTGAATTAATCTGAACTTTCAGTAAATTACGGTACATGTTTGTAAATTACATTTTGTTTAGTTGTTTGTTCTGATAAAATTCATTTGTAAGATTGTATTTCTTACAAATCAGTTTAATGTGAGTAGTTCATGTTTTGTTGGTTTTATTTCTTCATTTATTTTTATTAAATTTTTTGGTGTTGTGTGATTGTAGGTCATTTTTTTCCCTTTGATTTTGTGGCAAGCTTGTTTGACCGATAAGTAACCAAGCAGAGTGGAAAACAGGTATTGTTTTTGCTATTCCATTAAGTGGCGCAGGAATGACACCGCAAAAATAAAAAGGCCCCCTGAAATGAAGAAGATGATTCATGATGAAGAGTGTGCACTTCAGAATAGAGCTGCTGCAGCAGGTTAACTAAGGCCATCACAATGAGCTGCTCATATTTACAAACAGACTATGTAATGCACAGAGTTGTAATAGAGATGTTCCTTAGACACATACTAGATGGTGCCATTTGTTAGCAGTGATCTGATTAATAAGAAAAATGCAAATATTGGTAAAAGAATATTTGTCAAATTGATTATTGTCCTAGTCATAACCCAACACAGTCTCATGAAGATGCGTATCTATACCACGAGTGTCATTTCTCGTGGCATTTATACGCCAAAAGTGTTTTTTTCGTGTATATGGTACGCACTAAAAAACCCTGGGTTAGGTTTAGGGGGGAGGGGGTGGGGAGTTCGTGCGTATTATACGCAAAAAAGTGCGTATCATATGTACGCGAAAATCGCGTGCCAAATACACGCAAAAACTGTTTTTGGCGTATAAATGCCACGAGAAATGACATTCGTGCCATAGACACGAACTTTCATGAGATCGGGCTGCATAACCAGCAAGTATCCAGCATGCAAATGGACAGTGCAGTTTTATTTGTGTGCGCAGTTCAAAAATAATTAAAACTATAAACCCTAAAAGAATAAAAAAAATTGTAAAAAAGAAAACCCTGAAATGTCAGCAGTTCATAAAAGTCTTCAATCAGTTCTTGTTGGCCAAACTCCATAAAGGCCATGTTTTGTACTGTGCCTTGAAGGCTTTTGACCCGTGGGCGTCCTTTTCAGTGGCAGCCGCTGACTTGGGTTGCTCAGTGACTGTTAGCATCACAGTCGTCTGTCTGACCAGAGACGTTGTTGTTGTTGGACAACTAAATTTAGGGGGACGGCCTGCCATCGGCAGTGTGGCTGTAGTTCCATATTTTTTCCGCTTCTGTTTGATGGACTGGAATGAGCTCCGAGGTTTGTTCTTATGACCTTTGAAGTGGTATTGTCTCCTTTCCAAATTTGTTCAGCTTTCAAATTGTATACCTCATTGTCTTTTGGTTAATAAATAAAAGATATTTGGGAAGGTGTTTAATTTTAAACAATAAAATTATTTTCAATACCATTCAAAAATGTAAGATTCGTGTAATTAATATTTTTACAAAAAAAACCAAACATTTATATTGTTTAAAATAAATGCTGTTCTTTTGAACTTTCTATTAATCCAAGAATCCTTAAAATAAAATGTATAACTTTTTCCACAAAAATATGAACTGTTTTCAGCATTGATGATAATAGATTTTTTTTTTTTGAGGCACAAATCAGAATGATTTTTGATGGGTGGATGAATCAATACTGGAATAATGATGCTGAATTCTCAGATTTGCACAGGAAAAGTTAAATAAATAGTTAATAGGGGAGAGTGGGGCACAACCTAAAACATTTTGGTTTGGGCTCAATTATTTAAAAAAATGATTAAGTTAGAGTCAACTTTTTTTTAGACAAGCAACATACACATCTCTGCTACAAATGTGCACTTCAAGTTTTATTCTATGACCTGCCATTTTTATACTGTTGCACTGAAAGTGACAGAAGTGCAAATGTTAAAACTTACCCCATATGCAGGGTTAATTGTAACAAACAGAGGGGTTAGTTGTAACACTTGTGTGTAACACACATAATTCAGTATTTTATTTGTATAGTTTTATATTGTTTGTGCATCTGTATACATACATCCCTCATCCAATCTTCTATTATGGATCAATATCATGGATAGAGACATAGAGAAGGGCTGCACAGTTTTGCAATAAATAAATAAAATCATAAAATATTGTAATTGCAATTGAATTAGATTTGTGTGTGGCAGCTGCTTGTAAAATTATTATTATTATTAAAGGTCCCCTGACATGGGTTTTTTGTATTATTTTATAATGTTTCCTGGGTTGCCCTTATAATGTTAGTATGTTTTTTAGATCAAAAATAGTCATAATTTAGAAATAAAAGGCATTTTTCCTAGCCTGATTTTAGCCTCTGCTTAGAACAGTCTGTTTGAAGGGGCGTGTCTGCTGTGGGATTCAATGTAACCGCCCACTGCTGTGATTGGCTGACATGCTTGCATTTGAAATAGCTACATATTACATGTGACACTCTCTTGAATACGTTTTACTACAGCTATTATACGTTTTTACTATTACAGATATCGAGATTACTGATTCGTGAGAAGTTTTTGAAGTATTTAGATTCTCATCACATAAAATATTGCTGTGATGAGCAGCAGATGACAGTCTGTCGATCGCGAGAATGAAGATCTTATTGTATAACGCAGTTTTTGTACTCTCTGCTTTCACCAATGCAGACACGATGATGTACATACAGTAAGAGCTTCGTTGTGCAGTGTAACGCAGTTTCTGTTCTCTCTAAAGCCCGGAACTCGTCCGCTCTCGTCGAGGTAAAAAGCTGCACTTGAACTCACCGAGAGAACAGCAGCCGACGGAGAGCCGACTGTCTATATTCGTCATTCAAAAAGGAAAACCGACGCTGCCGGCTGCAGATACACATAACGTAAACAAAGCAGCGCGTGCTTAACGTTACCGTTTAGAATATCAATCCTGCTATAAACGCATTAATTTCATCCTGCTCAATGAAACGCTGTGAAGTTGATAATAGTCTGGCTTGACTGATGCATGAACAGTATCGAACGATTTTGAGAGAAAGATTAACTAACCTGTAGGGTTGGGTATCGTTTGAATTTGAACGATTCTGATTCCGATTCCTTGTTTCGATTCCGGTTCCTAACGATTCTCGATTCCGATTCTTTTAAGAGGCAGGGTCAAAAAAGTTTAGCTAACCTTGCTAACCAACGACCTTTCTGAAGGAAATACTCCTTCTGTAAAAAATACTCCTTTTGTCACAAATTTAGCATTTTGCTGAGATTTCGTTATTTTTAGAAAAGTGAAGCCACACTTTGGATCGCCGACGTAAGGTACTCATGTTCGACTCGCGTGGTTATGCCAACACTTCCGGTAGACGCTCGTTGGTGTTGTTCAGCGGTTTCTTCTTCCGCTCGGCGGACTGTGAATATCGAAACTAGGAATCGAAATTTTAACTATTGAACGATTCCGGGAAAAACGAAAAGTTAGTCTCGGTTCCAATCGATACTCGATTCTCGATACCTAACCCTACTAACCTGTCTCCACACACGGCTCTTACTAAACGTTTCTGAATGATAATTTGCTACATTTTCTAACTTTATGCACGTTTGTTTTACACAATAGCATCTCACTGGCAACAATAGCAACTGACTGGCTACTAATGTTAAACACAAACAGTGTTGGCATTAGTTTACGTTCTTGATCAAATCGAAAATAACGTCATAAAGCATATATACATGAAAAATACGTTTAAAACATTAGTACTTATACAAAATTCAGGTCCATAATGTTTGCACGCATTTGTCGTAGACACAAGCATTAATAGTAGCCTAGTGGCTATAAAGCCAGCGCTGGCATTTGAAAAAAAATAAAACACAAGGCTACGTCTGGAAATATTTATGAAAATACATTTAAAATGATTAAGTCTTAGCCTACTTACAGGTTGTGGCCCAACAACTGCTGCCTCTGGTTTTAAAGTTGAAACTGCTTCGCGTTTTTCTTTTTAAATCCGGTGTTGAACTCGTGGAGATTCTGGAAGCTGTCTTCCGTAAAATGCGCAGCAGAGAGAGTTAGATTACGATAGTCATTTTCAGGAACATAATCAAACATAATTTGTATCAATTGTTGACGAAGTACAGCGTCTTTAGGGAAGTTCCAATACAGAAGACCTGACAGCTGGACGAACAACTCACTCGACGAGCTGGAGCTGCTGAAATACAGTATGCGCATGTCCTTTTCTGCATATTCCGGAGGGAGGGTTGATGCAAATGTGTGGGTTAGTGACGTACCATAACCCAGCTGTAGTCCCAATCGAGTCGTTTTTGTAGGCAATTATACTTCCTGATTTTTAAAAGACGATATCTCTGCTTACACTGAACTTTTAGCGCTGCAACTTTGCAGATACTGTTCATGCACTAACAGCAACATTACACACTATTTAAAATGAAAAAAGTGGAATCGCAGTCAACCCCCCCTTTAATAAATCTTACAGACCCCTTGAATGCCTTTAACTGTGATATCTTGGCTCATGGTGTTTGCTCACATTCTTACGCAATGAGAATTCAGTTCCTCCAATGCCCCCTGTGAAAATCAATTTTTGCTCTATCTGCTTGAAGTGAAAACAATGCCCACATAAGCTTACACTCTGAAAACCAGCTGGCTCTCTCCTCCACAATGGACATGTCACCTGAATAATTGGAAGTGACTCATTTGAGGCCTGATGCTGACGGAGAGCCCTTGGGGTCGATGCTACTGTTCGATGGCACTTCCGAGCAAAATCCATCTCCATTTCATGCCGGCTCAATGGAGAGATCCACATTCACTGCTGTGCCTGCACTTGTATTCGCATACTGTACAAATGCATTTTATTTAATGTATTTACAGTCCTTTTGCTCATGCATAATGCATATGCATACTGCCTCTTAACATAGATATTCACAGAACTAAAGCCAGAAAAGTAGTAACTCATTACGTACTTTCTGAGAACAATTTAACGTCCATATTGGCTGAGAATAAGGTGGCATCCATCAAAGTTGTCACATCAAACTCAGCCTTGCTTTTGCCGTGTGTCAGTGAGACAGACTGTGAGAGTGATTAGACAAAACACACAAACAAGCGATTAGTCTTCCATTGTGAATGCTTTTAAATTATGCAAATGAAATGATTATGGTTGGCGCAGTTTGTATTATTTTCCTACCATCCCATGTGTGATATTTGTAGCAGATGTTTGGTAAGCCGCCACCGGAAACCATTTCCAACTTTTCACGTTGAGACTTTTAATGGGTTTCTCTTCAAGTTATGTTGCTAAATCGCTCTGATTTACTTAAATAAACGGTGAGCTGTTCTGCTGAGGTTACCTCGTTCAAGGTTAAATTAGTTAATTACCTGACGTTTTGAAGCTGCCTTAAACTTAAATTAGGCTAAGCTATTTCACTAGTGACTCTTGTCTGTTCTTACCGTATTAAGATTTGTTTTTAGCTGTCTTGTTCACAGTGATGGAGCCAGAGGGATGTTACTTGTTACAATGTGCCATCGTTGCAATGTGTTGAAAGAACCATTTATGTTGACGTGTGGCAGCACGGCACATCTTTAATGTACATTTAACACTGGATATTTATTTAGATAACATTAAAGTTAGTTGCAGAAGATTAAGAATAAATCACATATGGAGCTAGAATTGTGTCTTTATTACATGCGAGAAAATAAATGATCTAAGAGAAAAATATGTTTGAGAGAAAAACTTATCACACTGATAGCAAAAAAATCATTTCATGATAGAAAAAAAATGTTTTAGAAAAAGTTTTCATAAAAATAGCAAAAAATAATAATATTTAAGACTAAACAAAGTTGAAAGTATTTTCTCATAGAATATAAAAAATATATAAATTTTACATTTTTAAAATTATTTCTGAGAAAAAAAAATCTCTCTCAAAATACTTTGAAAAAAAATCTAAAATATGTATTTTTTGCAATCAGTGTGAAAACATTTTCTCTCAAAACGCTTTTCTTTGGCCTCGATGTAATTTCTTGCTCTCGAGTCAGGATTTTGCTTTCACTGTGAAAACTGTATCATAGGCCACGTTCCTATTGGCCAGTCGGGTGAGCATCGTCTTCGAACTGAATCATTACACCATTGTTCGGTTCACCTAGATAGATGCCACCTCTGCTTTAGTTGAGCTAGAGCTTAGATTTTCCGCCCGAGCCTGAACTTGACCCGACCTGTCCTGCCGATATTTCCCGTCGCGAACCTTGGGTTGCACAGGCCTTTGATCTAGAGATGTGCACTCCCAACACAATAAGAGTGTGGCGCGGGACTAGATTTGATGGCCGAGTGCGAGCGCGGGCGGTAATACGCTCACTCTGTGTGTGCGGGTTGCAGGAGAATAAAACGATTCACGGTACTCCACAAACTAGAAATATCTACAGTATGAATAAAACATATAAAAACTAATACATTTTTATTCATCTGTTGCAGAAAAGCAACAAGAACAACTAAACAAAATAGAAATGATTTACAAGCCAGAGCTCATAATTACAGTTAATGGCCCGGCTCGGACACAACAGGCTCGGGTAGGGTCGGGCTTGATTTTTGGGCCCGATCTAAGCTCTAAGTTGAGCATGGACACTCCAATGTTTGAGTATATTACTCATATTCATGAATGAATTTGTATTATGTTATTAGCTTGCTAATCACTAGTAAAGCCAATTGTTAATTAGCAATCATGCTAGGTAAACTTGAGTTTTAATGTTTAATCTTCAGTGATGCCATCGAGTTGTGTGTGTCATCATCTTACCCAAACATTGGAGTGTCCATGCTCAACTAAAGCAGAGGCGGCATCTATCTATGTGAACAGAACAATGGTGTACTGATTCAGTTCGACTTGCAAAACACAATTTTCACAGTGAAAGCAAAATCCTGACTCGAGATCAAGAAATTGCATCAAGAGCAAAAAAAAAAAAGCATTTTGCGAGAAACACTTTTTTTTAGCAAAAATATATATTTTGAGTTTTTTTTTCAAAGTTCTCAGAAATAATTTAAAAAATGTCAAATATGTTCTATGAGAAAAAAAAACTTTCGCTCAAAACCTTTTTAGTCTCAAATATTATTTTTTGCTATTGGTTTGAACACTTTTTCTCTCAAATATTTTTATTTTTTATTTTTATTCAGATCAACAACTATTCATTTTTTCTTTCTCTCAGATCATTTATTTTCTCGCATGTAATAAAGACACAATTCTAGAAGTGAAGAGATGTTCAAAATCATGCTGTGCCACTCACATAGTTTTCCATTAAATTACATTAGATTTGTCCCAAATTAATGTACTGACATCATCCTTGGCTGGAAGAGTGTGTATTACATTTTTTGTTATTTATTTATGTGGATTTAATAGAGTAGATGCTTTATAGATATAAGCTGTGATTTTTCTTTCCATTTTCGCTGTTTTTTTTAATCTTCAGAACACAAATGAGATCTTTTTTGATGAAATCTGAGAGATTTCTGTTCCTCTACTGACAGCTACGTGACTACCACTTTGATTCTTCAAAAAGTTTATAAAGAGATAGTAAAACAGAGGTGTATTTCAAAGCCCAATATATACTTATCGTCTATGTGTGGCTTTTGAAACTAGGTTTTCGCTTTAACATCTTAAATTCGCTCATGCTGTGTGCGACATGGTCATAAATGACTGTGCACGGTGTGAAGCCGTGCTTAGAGGCACATGTTAGAAAGGGCAGATAACACTCATATGCCATTAAAAGCAGCATGTGTGCACATTACCATACTGATGTCACTGAACACAGCTGATGTCAGTTTAAAAGCATTAAGGAGGGCATGTCAGATGAGGATGCACAGATTACTGAATCCAGTAATTGCTGTTGGTTAATGCGACATGGCAAACAATGGCACAGTGAAATATTATTAATAGACTATTATAGAGCGCTATGAGTATTGGGATGTGACAACACGCATGGGAATGTCTGTGCAAATGCTCGAAGAACTACACACTTCTACACAGCAAATGGAAACTGACAGGTGCAAGGTGACAAATGGTTTGGGTTGTGTTTACATCCAGTCCTGCAGTAATCCATAATGCTTCTTTTGTGTGACATGCACCAGTCAAATGTCTGCAGAAAGAAGGATGGAAATGATTAAGTGATACTGTAGCTATTGTTTGCTTTGTGAATAAAGTAAAGCTCTGTAAACTACATACTGAAATGTTGGATAGTTTCTTTACCAGATCCCATCAACAGATATCTGTTTTGTCTGGTTTTCAAACCCAAAACTGTGTACTATTAACTAAAAAACATACTTCAGCCTGAGATCATATGAAAGAGAGCAAAAAGTGGTGATAAAAATGTTGAGGGTTTATTGAATCATCTTAGTTTGCATGTTTTCTCAGATTTCATCTTCATCTACACTTTGTCCTTACTGAACGTCCTGGTTATGCAACCCACCGTTCCCTGAAGGAGGGAACAGAGGACGTAGTCATCTGAAATGGTATCATGCTATGGAGCCAATTGTCTTTGAGTATTTTAGAACGAGCCAATGCACATTGGCGTGCAAGATCTGCATCTCACTCTCTGCCCAGTGGCACGGAAGTAGATATACACTCCATTTGTTTTTAGCTGAGGAGCCGCGTAACTCCGAGTCACCGGTGGTCCAGCGGTCGTGGCAAGGGGACTACATCCTCCATTCCCTCCATTAAGGCAGTGGTTCTCAAACCTTTCATGGAAGATTCTCACCACTGCACCTGATTCAACACATCAGCTCATTAACCCATTTGTCAGAGGTGGGGGACTCGAGTCACATGACTTGACTCGAGTCTGACTCGAGTCACAATTTTCAGGACTTGTGACTTGCTTGATTAAAGTACAAAAATGACTTGACTTGACTTTGACTTGAGAACAAGTTACTTGAGACTTGACTTGACTTGAAGTGGAAGACTCGACAATGACTTGAACATATAATAAACAAACAGCAATACAGTTAATTAAAATCTATATATATATTGTGACGTCAGCATCACTATATCGGCATTTAACGCTGCTCAATTCAAACCGCGCCAAACGGAAGTTCCGGGAGTCTCACGCATGTTGATAGCGTCTCCCTGATGCCCGCAAATGAGTAAAAATCTCCCGGAATCTAGAGCGAGATACTGCGCGTATAACATACATAGCGTGCGGCGTGTGCACGGCAGAGATACGGGAAGCCAAACAAACCAAAAGTGGGACGAGACAGCGGGGCTTTACAGAGCTCGTGCCGCGCAGACATGTCATCTGCACGGTTCAATGATCCGAGCCGCGCAGCCGATTCGTCAGCGCAGCGCGGACGTGTTTCCTAGCGACACTCAATAGTCAGCGCTGCACTGACCAATTTAAAGCAACGCAAACCATATGCTACATACTACATGCAAATAAATGTACATTAAAGAAACCCCTCCTTCCTTACAAAGAATTGTTCTCTACTGAAGTTTAGGAGTTAATTATGGAGAATTCCATAATTAAAACAACCATTTGTTAATATTTATGTAAATTTAATATATAATATACATAATAATACATATTTTATATTTATTAACATATTTTATATCCCCCCCCCCCCTCCCTAACATTACATTCATTGAGATATACCTCCCTGAAATGAATTCTTGTAGGTTGGGATGTCTGTATATGCAGCATAGATATATAGGCTACACGGCTGTGCAGCTGCAAATGCGTTTTACATATAGGTTTCAGTAAATCGAGGAAAAGGAGTTTCCGAAGACATTTGTTGGCTATGATAAGAAAAACTACTAAATTAAAAAAAAATTGCATTTTATATTCTCATACATTTCATACATTTTATATTTTATATTTTACATTTATATAAGATATAACATTTTAGATTTCATACATTTTAGACCGTTTCAATTAAATTGAATTAGACAGATTGGATTGTACATCTTAGAATCGATACATCTTAGACTCTGAACGTTTTGTGTAAACAACACAATTTTATTTTATTTTCAGATATTGATGTAGCACAGATATGCATATGAATAATATAGCAAATATATTAAATAAGATACATAATATATGTATAAAAGTTCATCTTTTCTGTGCAAAAATAAATATGTATCGAAAAAAATTACCTCTATTTATTTTAGTAGTGTGACTTGACTTTACTTGAAACTTATCAGGACTTGACTTGACTTGCTTAGGGTGAACCCTTGACTTGACTTGACTTGCTTGATTTATCTGAACTGCGACTTGAGACTTGACTCGAGACTTGATGGTTAAGACTTGAGACTTGCTTGGACTTGACCATGTGTGACTTGTCCCCACCTCTGCCATTTGTCAATTGTCGCATTTGATTAGGGAGACAAAGAAAACGTGCAGTGTTGGGCGTCCTCCAGGACAGGTTTGAGAACCACTGCTTTAGAGACGTGGAGACGTAGTCGTCAGACTGAAATTAATAACTTGGATGAAGACTTGGATAACACTGGGAAAGCGTACCTTGTCAAGGAAGGAAAGTTACGTTACGAAAGCCACATCCTACCCGTAGAGAGGCAAGATGTGGAAAATACACATTTGGGCTGGGCGAATTGACGGATAGCAAAACATATGGATGTCACTGGGTTGGCTCTAGCCTAGACAAGGGGAAGACAACACCAAACAGTGACTCCAGAAGAACTCTGCCAAGGGAAAGACACAGGCTCGCCATAGGGAATCCGACACTTCGAACCGAGCTCACAGTGTTCAACTGGCTTCTATGTGAAGAGAGCACACGGGAAGCAACCAGCTTGACATGTAGGCTATAGAATCTAGTGAATGTATTAGGTGTTGCCCAGTCCGCAGCTCTACAGACATCTGTCAGCGAGGCACCCTGCGCCAACATCCAGGAAGCAGCTATAGTCCTTGTGGAGTGAGCTCGCAATCCGGGGGGACAGGGTTCACCTTGGGATTCATAAGCCAAGATGATGGGCCACTATCCAGTGTGCCAAACTTAGCTTGGAGCCTTTCCCTTCTGCTGGCCTCCGTAACAGATGAAGAGCTGATTTGAGGTCCTGAGGCTTTGCGTTCTGTCCACATACAGGCGTAGAGCGTGAACGGGACAGAGAAAAGCCAGGGCTGGGTCTGCCTCCTCCAAGGGCAGCGCTTGCAGGTTCACCACCTGGTCCCGAAAGGGAGTGGTAGGAACCTTGGGCACATATCCAGGAATTCTGGGGTGAGGGCAAGGAAGATTTAATGTCCTTACTCGCCTTAGGAACCTGACGATGAGACAGTGGCTTCCCAGGGACATTCCATCCACTGCATCGTGATGTGCAGAAATAGAGGCAACATACGCTTTGAGGGTGGAGGGAGACAGCCCTTGCTCCAACCCATCTTGCAAGAAAGAAAGCACGGAACTGATCAAACAGCTTTGGGGGTCTTCTTGGTGAGAAGAACACCACTCAACGAACAGGTTCCACTTCAGGGCGTAAGCATGTCTCTTAGAGGGTGCTCTCTCTGAAGTGATGGTGTCTACGACTGAGTGTGGTAGATCACCTAGAACCCCCTGTGCCATATGGTGCTTTGTCCCTGAGAAAGGAGTTCCTCCCTCAGAGGAATGGGCCAGGGAGGGGCTGTCGCGAGGACCATTAGTTTGGGGAACTAGGTCCGGTTGGGCCAATAAGGGGCATCTAGCAATACCTGCTCCTGTTCCTCCCCGACTTTGCTCAGTAGCTGTGCAATAAGGCTCACTAAGGGAAAATATACTTGCGGAGGCCCCGGGGCCAGCTGTGGGTCAACGAATCCGTGCCAAGGGTCCACTTGGTCTGAGAATAAAACAACTGGCAATGGGACGAACCCGGATAGGCAAACAGATCTACTGTATCTTTGTTGCCCCAATGTGGTCCCATTTCAGCTGGACCGCCTGGGGATGGAGTCGCCTTTCTCCCGAGGCCTCAATCTGTCATGAGAGCTCTTTGGTGGCACGATTGAGCAGGCCAGGGATATAAGTGGCACGAAGCAACCTCAGATGACTCCATAGGATGAGATGGCAGGCGAGTTGTGACATGCTATGGGAACGTAGACCACCTTGATGGATGTAGGCAAAGGTCGCAAAACAACCACTTAGGTAGTTTTTGGCAGTAAAATGTGCCGTCCACGACCTAGTAAGCTCTACATGCACTTTGGTTTTTTGCTCTCCATGCACTTTTTGCACTTCAGATGCTAATCATCAAACCGAGACCAAGCAGAACCCTCCACCATGGGTTCCACTCAAGCCCGA
Source organism: Pimephales promelas (assembly GCF_988280905.1). Taxonomy (NCBI): domain Eukaryota; kingdom Metazoa; phylum Chordata; class Actinopteri; order Cypriniformes; family Leuciscidae; genus Pimephales; species Pimephales promelas. The sequence continues at coordinate 19,089,060 of NC_142778.1, forward strand.
CAGCCTCGGCAGCCCGTTTCAACTTAGCTGACAATTTTGAATTCGGTTCGGGCAACGTTTTGCTCCCAGAGGGAGACAACGCAGTCGAGTCATCTCCAGAGGCCAGCTCACCCTCTAATGCTGCAATCGGCCCCAGGTGAAATGGCTGGCTCAACCATTACAGATGGACCAGCCTTCAGTTGACGTCGACTACTTTTGACATTCTCGACTGAAATGGAACTCCTGTAGCATATCAACACATTCTCATGGCAATTCATAACAATTTTATGTTAAAGTTGGTGGCTAATTCATTTGAATTTGTACAATCTGAATTGAATACTTTTTTGTATGCTTTGTTTACACTCTACTGACGGTTTAGAGGTAGGGTTACGGATGGACATAATGTTGTTTAAAAAAAACAGAAAAACAAAGTCAGAAAGACAAATAGAATAGGCAACAAAAAAATACAATAGGCATTTTTAGAATAGCATATATTTTCTTATTAATTGATTGTTTTGGATTAATTGATTTTCTTACTATTTGAACATACTGTATATATTGTTGTAAGACATATTTTCCCCATTTTTTTATTTAAAAATAATGTGGTGAGTCATTACAATGATTTCTTAAATAATGCCAAAACATGACAATTATTCTTATACAAAAGAAAACAGGATTATATGAGGGTGATTCTCTTGGTGAACATATCTACATCATATTTTACACCAATATCAAAAGGCAAAATATAATAAAATAATAGTTTACATAAAAAAATGGGGGATATTTATAAGACCATTATTGCTGCAATCTCCTACTACTACTGCTAATAATAATGTAGATAACAATAAAAATGTTTAATAATAATGTTTAACAATAATAATGTTTTTTAAATCAAGATTATTGTTACTGTAATTCCTCATTTGTACTCGTTATTTATAAAGTAAGTATAAAACTATTGGTATAATTCATTGTAGAGAATAATTTGAATGCAAAATATTTGTAATGTTCACTGAGAAAATTTCTCTAGTTGTTGGGGTGAAATTATGACCTGGACATATTTTCATGTGATTAACCCTGGAATACTGTATGTATAAAAACATTACCAAATTATCTTTTGGTTTATATTTTATTACATACTGTAAATATGTTGTTATATAATAAAAGTTAAAAAGCAGCATCCTTTGCTTCATGTTTTTGTCTTGCTATTATGTTCTTGCTTGTGCTTTTTCAAGACAGTTGTTCAGTAGAAAATCCTCAGTGAGCAAATGTATTATTATTCACACATTGCAAATATGCTTGGATAATAGCTAACACCAGTTTAAGCCCAGGCCTAAGCCTAAAAATGATTTTCAGGGCAGAATCATCAATTATAATATAATTTAATGCGGGACAGGGTTTATTGTGTGTCTGGAGGCCTGTAAACCAGCCAACAGGATCCAGACTCAGGCGTACATTCGCAAATCTCTATGGATCATGAAAAAACAATTCTGGCTGACTTTGCTCACAAAATACAATAAATTAGATGTCATATGGTACTCGAAATACACTGTGACTGAAACTGTCAAAAATGCAGCCATTTGTGTCTCATAGACAGCAGTTTGAAACCATCTACTCTCACTCTATTTTCAGCGTGACCCGGTTTGATTCTCTTTTCCGAGACACCCAAGTGCTTAATCTGAAAAAACAAATCTCAGTCCTCAGTCATGGGTTACGCTTTGGTGGAGACATGAACGGAACAGTGAGAAAATGTCAAAATGCACCCAGGCTAAGAAATGAATGGAGAGGTGTGACTAGAAGATAGCAGCCAGATAGCTTGCATGGTATTAATTATTTTGCATTCTGCTCGACTGCAGTGTATTGATTTGCGAAATGAATCGGCAACTCTAAACCTCTCAGAGACCTTGACACAGAAGATTATGAGAACAGTCAAAGCCATGAACTGTGAGGCATGACGTTTGGAGGTGTTAACCCAAGCTTTTCAGCCAATAATGTGCTGATCATCTATCGCTCATAGTCAGGATCTTGTTCCAGGAATGATTTCTGTGGCTCGTTGTGGCCGAACACTCTCTGGGATGAGGAACGGGGAGCTTTGCTAAGGGGTCACCGAGCTACACTCATTCATGAGGAGATAAAGTAAGGCTGTTAGACGAGGGCGACTGCCACTGTGGAGGGGCTACAGCTATGAATAGGATCACACTGCCACAGGAGTATGAAGAATGCTTTGCTATAATCAGTTTCTGCTCCCATGGTGCATTGCTTATTTTGTGCAACCAAGGCATTATCCAGCTTAAGCTGTTGTGAGGAGGTGGGGGAAATGTCTAATTGTCACAGTCTACTCCAGTTAGTATTTCTCTAATTCTACTATCTTTGCTACAAAAAATATCTAATGAAAATGAACATTGTTATGAAAGAAAAAAAAAATTGGCTTTTCCGTGTTTTGCCTGTGTTCCTGGAAATCATTATGCCATCTTCAAGTGCTATGGGAAATTTCCTACTTCCCACTTATGAAGTCTTAATTACAAGCTCGACATGAATTATATAAATAATTTTTACAGCACGGCTATTCAAAACCAGGGTCTACCATGTGGATAGTAAAACGATCACTGAAAATCATTTTGGGCAGGAATTAATGTAATTTCATTGTTCTGTGTCATTGCTGTTTTACATAGTTGTGCCTGTCATCCCCTTGCCACACTTTACTTGGGTTTGGTTTTCATTCTCAAGGACTTTTAGTTTACATCCGGTTTCCTTTGTCCTTAGTTTCCCGCCATCATTAGTTTCCATGGTTATTCATTAACAACGCATTCTCACCCCAAGGCGTCACCTTTGACCATGCTTCAATATTTGACGTTTTAGGCGCCCTTTAGCGTCACTTACATGAAGCGATCCTAATGCGTCCTCTAACTGACGCTAAAGGAAAGCGTCTGTTAGAGGACGCGGTTAGGTTTAGGTGTGGGGTGGGGGTAGGGTACACGCGATCCTAGGGCGTCATCTAACTGACGCTAAAGGGCGCCTAAAGCTTCAGATATTGAAGCATGTCCAAATGCTTCCCAAGGCGTCAGTTAGGTGACGCCTTGGGAGTGAGAATGGGCTGTCATTAAGGCTATGTTTACACGGAAACGATTCTGAAGACAAAACGCAAAAGTGGTGTTGCGTCATCACTTTTTATTCTGCATTTAGACGAGCGTTTTGTGTGGGAAATCCACGTTCAAATCGTGACGCAAAAGTGTGTGAAGTTCAATGTAGTATGCACTTCAGGCGGCTAGAAGTACATACTACAACAACACCAAGTCCACGCGCCTGCGTACAACCTTCACTTTTTTGCATTTTTAAGCCTCAAAAATGCCGTCGCCTTGTAAACGAAAAGCACATCCGATAAAATATTTTTGAGTTTTTTCACCCGCGAGTATTCTCGTGTAAACAGGGCCTAATTGTTTCACCATTATTATCATAGGAAAAAATACATACTAGTCAATGGGGAATGAGATCTGTTTGTTCAAAACATTCTTCAAAATATCTTCCTTTGTGTTCAGCAGAACAAATAAACACATAGAGGTTTGGAACAACATGAAGTTGAGTAAATACTGACAGAATTTTCATTTTTGGGTGAACTAACCCTTTAACATGGGCTATTTCAGCGATGTGTTCATATTTTTTATTTTCTTCATAGACGTGTAAGAGATAAGACATAGGAGATAGGAAAATTAAACATTTTGTACTCATGATGTTGGGTTTACTAGTGCACACACACACACACGGGTGGGCACGCACACACAGAGTTTCGCTGTTACCTGTGCATGGTTTGTATTTGCTGTTATTTATCACTCTGTACCATGGTTTGTGTTTGCTGTGAAGGGCAAAGGCTTTGTTTATTTCAGAAATGGAAAATACCGTAGAAAGATTTGTCACTGTCACGGTCAAGGTTGAGTAGAGTTTGAGAAGAAACACAGCTTACTAACACGAGTAACATGTGGCGTATGTTACTGAAGCTATTTATATTTTAAACACTCACCTAAAGGATTATTAGGAACACCATATAATACTGTGTATGACCCCCTTTCTCTTTCAGAACTACCTTAATTCTATGTGGCATTGATTCAACAAGGTGCTGAAAACATTCTTTAGAAATGTTGGCCCATATTGATAGGATAGCATCTTGCAGTTGATGGAGGATCCACATCCAGGGCACAAAGTTCCCGTTCCACCACATCCCAAAGATGCTCTATTGGGTTGAGATCTGGTGACTGTGGGGGCCATTTTAGTACAGTGAACTCATTGTTTTTTTTCGAAGCTAAGCAAGCAGGCTCTTGTTCTGTGGAGAAAGCTGAGTAGTAGGGGTTACCTCTGCCTCTCTATCCTCTTTTTCCCGGACATGCCCGGTCGTCAATATTGGGGATTCAGCTTTTGCTTTCTGCAGTCGCCATTCATACATGCACACCTTTTGTTTCAATCTAACTGAATTCATTCTGATTGGATTTAAATGTAGCGTTTACATGAATGCTAAACAAGTGATCGGTTGATGTGCGTTTTAACATTGCTGAGAAAATCCCTGCTCCTCCGTAAGAAATAAGAGACCAGTGCGTCTCACAGGTGTCGCTCTTCGGTAATCACGCCACCGGCCTCGCTACATTCTCCACATGGCCCTAGCCTCGTCCTGCTCGCCACAGTAAACATAATGAATGCCGACTGTAGAACGCATAAGCCGAATCCCAGACATTTTGGGCGTTCTCGAAACATATAGACCTTATTCAGAGCAGCGCCATGACAGGTATGAAAGTGAGGCTGTGAGGGATAGACTTACCGTGTTTCCAATGGCATCCGCTGTAAAAAGCTGAATAAAGCGGCTAGATTACTTACAATTTTCCACAGCTTACATTGTTGGGAGTTTTTAGTCAACTGACATTTCTTTGAAAGATATTTTTCCAGTATTTCATGAGCAGAACAATCCGAAAACACATTAAATAACAGTACAGCCCATTGAAGAGATGCAAGTCTATCCCTCATAGCCTCGCTTTCATTCTCATAAAAAATCAAAGATGGCGCTGCCGTGAATAAGGCGTATTTTCTGGCAGACTCATCACAGAGCTGTATAAATATTATACATTCTGTATGTATGTAAAACCAAGACGTGATACTCACTGAGTGGTCTGGGGTGTTCACTGACACGCTCACACAAAAATCGCTGCAAAAGATGCTTTCCAACAGGTTTTATCGTGGTTTTTGTCCCAAGTCAAGTCAATGGAGTTGGACGAAAACTAAAATAAAACCTCTTGGAAAGCATCTTTTGCAGGGATTTTTGTGTGAGTGTGTCAGTGAACACCCCAGATAACTTGATAAATTTCACGTCTTTGTAAACTAAAGTTGAATGCGTTTTATGAAGGATTGTTCCAGTGCACCTATGCAACCATTGTAAAGGTGGGTTGGTGCAACCACAGTAACGGAAATTTCTCGGGACAGCAGCATGTTTTCAAATTTGAATTTTAACTGTTCTATTTAATTAGAAGCGATCTTAAAACAGGGTTTTAAGTGTAAAATATCGAACTTGTCCTTTAAGTAGTACAATTGTATGCTTCCGACCTCAGCCAAAATCTTGGTATGGTGATAGAATCTCTCATTAATCATGATCATTTTTAAACAAAACACTAGAGATTAAAATAAAGAGTGTACTGTAAATGAAAGCAGAAGGAAAAGAAAATATTGGAGATCTGAAAAAAAAAATATTATAAAATCACTTTCAGAGCACAAAAAACTTTCTTCCTGCATGTCAGGGTTAGATCTTATTTAAGTTATGTAACTTCCATCTTTTGTGCTTGCAGTATGAAATGAGTACATTAGCATTTAAACCTGCATAACCTTGAAGCTTTTCAAGATTTTTAAAACACCTTCTTCCTCTATTTGCCACATTTTAACAGCGTACTTCACCGCTTTCCCTGCAATTCCTTAAACTTCCCCGTGAAGAGCAGTTTAAAGTATTTAAAGATTGCAGTGGAAATATATGGCAACTGACTCTGGCTTCTGTGAGATTCAAAAGCACAGACTTATGGGGAGGATTTTGCTTGCGGTGGGTTTGGCTTTGCCACTCTCACAATGCAGCCCATTAATGGAACTAAATTATTTTTCCATTAAAGATAAGCCTCCATGTGTTTGCCCAACCCGAGTCCAGAAGCCGAGCGTGAGCAATTAAAACTTGCTATGACATTTGCCATCCTGCTGTTTTGTGAAAGATGAGGGTAATGGTGGTTCCGTTGCGATGACCTTCACTTTACCCCCTGTCGGGTATAAAGTGACTCTGCACACTTTAAATTCAAACAGTTGCTATGTGGTCACCATTTGAGTTTATACAGTAAACGTGTGGACATTGGGATGTAGCAGCTACCTAATAACTTCATTGATCTTGTTCCTCATTGTTGCAAACACATTTTTTTTTTAATTTACTTTGATCAGTTACAAGATATTTCTATTTTAAATAAATGCAGTTGTATTTTATATTCGTCAAAGAATCTTGAAAATTAAATGTACTAATTTCCATAAAATATGAAGCAGCACAACTGTTTACAAACACAACATTTTGCAACAAGCAGCAAGTCAGCATAGTAGAATGATTTCTGAAGGATCATGTGACACTGAAGTCAATAATGCTGAAAATTCTGCTTATAACATGAATAAATTACATTTTAAAATATAATCAAATATAAAACAGTTTTTGTTTGAACAATTTCACATTATTTATTGAAAAAATAAATGCAGCCTTGGTGAGCATAAGACACTTAAAAAAAAAAAAAAAAATCTCACTGACCCCAAACTGTTGAACTGCACTGTAAATACAAATGAAATGCAATACAATACATTTTACCATGGCTAATACTGGATCCACCACATTTTACAGCTTGTTGGAGGGATGTATAATACAGAAGCAGTAGTAGTGTTTGTCAGTGGTGGAATGTAACGAAGTACAAATACTTCGTTACTTTACTTAAGTACATTTTTCACGTATCTTTACTTTACTTAAGTACAATAAATAGTGCCTACTTTTTACTTTTACTTCGTTACATTTTGCAGCAATTATTATACTTTCTACTCCACTACATTTCTACAACTTCTGTTACATTTTCGTTACATTTTCTGATCAGTTTTTCCCCTGCCAAAACGTAACCTGACCGTCCGTTCGTTGCATGTTTGTCTCACCAGTGACGTTTGGTTGCCATAGATACAGTATATCAACCCGGTCACACTAAATGCGTCTCACACGCAGTGTGTTTATCGTGCAACTCATACGCGAAAATTTTTTTTTACGTGCATAGGAAACACACCGTGTGTAATATATGTTTGGTTTGGTTAGGATTATGGCAAGCCAAGAGGTTCAGAATTACACCATAAATTAATCTCGTTTACTGCCAAACATAGTTATTAACATATAGTAAGGATAAGCATGATGTGTATTGCCTAATTGCAAGCTTGTTTCAGAAATGGTGACATTTTTTTCCATCATTATTGAACATCATTAGAGGAGTAGGCTATTAGGTTGAATGAGTTAGAATTAAATGTTTTATTAATCATTAGAAAATAGACATTAAGATAATAAATTGTTATGCAAGTACTTTTACTTTTAATACTTAAAGTACATTTAAAATAAAGTACTTTTTACTTTTTACTTAAGTATGGTTGTCATTGTGTTACTTCTACTTTTAAGTAAATATTTATCTGGGTATTTGTACTTTTACTTAAGTACTGAGATTCAGTACTTCCTCCACCACTGGTGTTTGTAAGGATTGTAAGGAGTGTTTTGTAATGAGCAGCATTGGAGTTTATGTTGTGCTGCTGAAATGCGTATTTAAAAGATTTTTCTTGGTTTCTAATAATAATTCCTTTGAAACTTGGAAATGAAAAATACTCTGCAAATAGAGATAGCTCCAGATAAAAAATATACAATTTCTATTCATCAAAACAGGACAATTTTAAATGATTTGTGCACTTCTTAAGTAAGTAATAATAAAAAACTCAGATTAAAATATATAATAATCTATCAACTCAGAGTAAAGTGTTATTTTATTATTCTTTTTTCTCAAGTTTGACAACAACTGGTTGGGGAAACCCTGTCCTGGATAATACATCTGTTTTAAAACTACACACCTTACAATTTAGACAAATGTTTTCCCTTCACGTTTACATTTCTTTCCTGGATCCCTAATTGGCTGGCTCCTCATCAATCCTTTGATTGGATGAAGTCCCCATCTCTGCCTGCTGAGGTCATCTTAATGAGGCAGGGAGCAGATCATCTTTCTCCAGCCTCTCTTAGCTCCGCTTCCTAATGGAGAGTGATGCATGACCAGCTGGCGTGCCTGTGAACAACTGCTGCTGATTAGAAAAGTGCCTCTTAGACTCAAGCAGATACAGAGATGAAATAAACGTGTTAATGAGGAAGGAGAAACGCTAAGGATGGAGAGATGAGAGAGAAGAGGAGAGACTCTCTGCACTCACTTTAAAGAGGCTTTGGGTTTATGATTGGCATTAGGAGGCTTCTTCCTTTGGGGAACTCCAACTGTAGTCCCTCGGATAATAAAACAGTATTTGAGACCAGTCTTTGCTTGGTTCTCTGCTCATTTTCGAGACAAAATTAAGCATGTTTTTAGTTCCCAAAATGTATATAGAGTGGATGCCAGAAGTTTCATGCTAAATGCATTTAAACCTTGAAATAAAGCTTCCAACTGAACCTGCTGGTCCCTCTGTAGTGGACCTACCAGTTGTTTAGTTTGGGGGCTCCTCCTGAGGACAGAATTTCGATCGCTGCATCGCAAGGGGAGCTGAACTCTGGTGATGGGAACTCGGCTGCACTACCTCTTTCTGTGAGAGTAGTGTTGCCCGAACCAGATCCAGAAATGTCAGTTATGCTGAAACGGCAGATTCAGAGCCTTAGATCCCTGCCTGGATATGTGCCCAAGGTTCTGCCGTACCAATCCCAAGATCCACCATGCCCCCTCGGGTTGTGAGCCCACTCCACTCGGAGTGTAGCTTTTTCCTGGGTGCTGGCACAGGTTGCCTCACTGACCGATATCCGTAGAGCTGCGGGCTGGGTGACACCAAACACATTCGCTAGATTTTATAGCCTACGTGTCGAGCAGGTAGCTTCCTGTGTGCTCTCTTCTCATAGAAGTCAACACCATAAGCCCCACTCCAAATGTCGGCTTGCTGTGCCATTCACCTCCTATGGACTGGATACGTGCTCCAGTTGAGTTCCTCCATACCCCTCACCAGTCAGACGTGGCGCAGAATCCAATGCCAGGCCTAGCACTTGTATGCACTGGTGGAACCTGTGCTAGGCTGGGTTCCATATGTTGTGATCCCTATGGCGATCCCATATGTGTATTCTTCCACGGTACAGCACTGTGCGGTGAACCCGTGTATTTCCCTTGGCAGAGCCTGCTCTGCCGTCTCTAACCGGAGTTAATAAGAAATATAAAATATCTTTGTTCAGAAAGGGTGTACTCATTTATGCTGTGTACTGTATATTAGGGTTGGGCGATGTCTACACATTCGACATCAAACTCCGTGCTTTCACGCTATGGCTGGCGCTGAGCCAAAGACAGATGCACTCAGCGCATGTCATAGGCTATATCACAACTGTTCAGTCTTTTTAACCACATAATGTATATTTTAGGTTTCAGACATTTAAATACACATAATTTATAGCAAAACAATACATTTACAGTTTGTAAAATACACAATGGTGTCTGGAAGCAGCAATAACAACCCTCGATGTTTAGCTGATGCCGTCTAAACATTGTGATGTTTGTCATATCGTCCATCAGCCCAACCCGGTTACACTTTATTTTGATAGTCACTTTAGACAAGTCAACTACATGTCAACTAAGTGTCATTAGAGTATTAGTAGGCTGTAGTAGACTGTCAGTAGACTGTTAGGTTAGGGTTAGGTGTTAGGGTTTAGGTTAGGAGAACAAGTTGACTTGTAGTTGCTAAGTTACTTACAGTCAGTTAAATGTCTGTTGAGGGACCAACAAATTAAAGTGTTAGCAGATATGAAGCTGACAGTCAACTAATAGTCTAATGATAGTTAGTTGACATGTAGCAGCAAAGTTACTTATCGTTAGTTGAATGTATAAAGTGAACTATCAAAATAAAGTGTTACCCCCAACCCTACTGTATATACATTTTATATATTTTATTTGTTAAATATATCTGACTCTCTGGTGTCTATGATAATGGTAAAATAGTAGTATTTAACTTTTTATCCTAAGTAAATAACAGTACATGCATTTTAGGAACAATCAAACAGAGGTGCCCAGAAAAACCACAGTAGTGATATATCTGAAAGGGTTGAAAGATCTAGAGGTCTGGAGGAAAACAATTTTGTAAAGTGACTACAACCAAATATGTTGAAAAGTTGGCTCTCTTTTTCAAAGTTGAGATGAAAAGTTGAGTTTTGATGAATGCAGAGATATGAAACATTTTCAAAGCCATTTTCTTCTCTGAGAACACTCAACGATTCAGTAAATATGTACTTACTACTTAACTTCTTGCCACGTTTCTTCTAATGAAATCCTAATATGCTTCTTCACCTTAAACTGCCAGGAATTGGATGCCTGGAGGCTGCGTTTACCAAAGAGTACTTGACTGCAAGAAGAAGCAGAATCTAAATGATGCCCATTTCAGCCTTGAGAGAGTGAGAGATCTGAAAAAAAAAAAACCCACATGTTAAGAATAACAACAGAACATCATCTTGTTCTTTCTGGTGCATTTCACTGAAGCAGCTCAACAGCTTTGAGCTTCTCTAAAAGTAAACTGAAGTATTATCACCTCTGCTGTCTTTTTGAGATGAACACATATCTCACATCTGGATGTTGGTGGTGGATAGATGAAGACCTGGAACACCAATGGCAACTAGAGGAATGACAGAAGCGAGATTTCTGCAGCTCACATGAGGATCTCCTGCTGCTTTACAGCTGCTCCTCATCAAAGACTCTTCACTTGCAGGCATGTGAATAACATTCATTAAAGCAGCACCATAGGCACATTTTTTGTCTGAATCAGAGAATGTCATTAACCATTGGAACAGACAGAGTTTATGACAGCAGACATCCCAAGTCTCCCGGAAGTTCCGGGAGTCTCCCGCATATTGATAGCGTCTCCCTGATGGCCGCAAATGAGTTAAAATCTCCCGGAATCTAAAGCGAGATACTGCGTGCATAAAATACATAGCGCGCGGCGCGTGGTCGGCAGAGATTTGGGAAGCCGAACAAACCAATAGTGGAACAAGACAGCGGGGCTTTACTTTTCCACTGGCCAGCGCGAACACAGAGGCCGAAATCATGCCTCACCGCACTCCTGTAGAAAATAAATCGCTATACAGATATATCAGCCTTTATTTACAAACTTGGACACCACACGTGGCTAACTTAGCCTACTTGCATTTTCCATTCTCACAATCTTGCTGTATTTTTTATATTTTTTTTTACAATTAAAACTAAAAGTCAAGTCTCACTGTAATACAAATGTAATACAAGCCTCACTGAACATGTAACGAGTAAAATATTACTGAAAATTGATTAGTAATGCCTTACACTACTGCGTTACAGCAAAAAGTAATATGTTACTGTAATGTATTACTTTTGTAATGCGTTACTCCCAACACTAATTATGTATACTCAATTAAACAAAGTATACTCATTTTTTTAAAGGGAGAACATGCTTCTTCAACAAACTACACAATTTAAGTTTTATTTGTGAAAGTTTACTGTAAAAAAGTTTGCGTGCATGATGTGAACTGTTGATGAAAAATAGCAAAGCATATTAAAATATATACAGTAGCCCATTTAGTCCGTTTTTTGATGAGAACTTAAAAGCATCATCAGTCGTAACAGGTCTTGACTAGCCTGTGCAATCTCTAATCAAAAGATGAACACAAACATATAGTCTCCATTCTACATCAGAGAGTTTTTAGGGATCATTACAAGACAGCAGAGAGAAAATGTATCAACAGAGCTGCAGGCAAAAGGGGACACTGGGATACAAAAGAATGACAAGCTCAAGTTTGTCTGGACTTTTGTCTTGATAATTGCATTGTATAAATTATTGCAATTAGAGAGATCCATTACCACAAAGAATAGTTTGTATTGTGGTGAAATTCTCTCGCTGAATAGCCACAAAAAAAAGAAGAACTCAACTTCAGCTCCCTAATTGCATAATTCAAATGAAGACATTGAATAAGGGTCCGTGAGAATGTGGCTATAAAGAACCGCATAATCAGAACATTTTTCCCTTTGCAGCTTGTCCTCTATAAGCAGGTATGGGAAGGTAGCAGAAAGCTTTGCTGTTGGCCAAGTAACTATCTGTATTTTTCTGTGGACTTTATTGCTAGACTGTCATTTGAATTGTCATTCTAATAGATTCCTGATGAACTGAAAATCGAATTCAGAAGTGGACAGTGTATGTGAAAGCATCTACACTGGCAGCGCCAATCGCACCTTGCTAAGGCTGGTAATTTCATGGGTTATCATTTCGTTTGATCCTGCCTGGTTGTCTATATTTGATCTTTTCTCATTACGGGGAGCACATAGTCACCTGTTTAATGATGTATCGGCCTGTTAGGGCGCATCTGACGAAACGGACTGTACAGAATCAACTTTTAAAATGAGCCCTCCTGTGTACACATACAATACACAATGTTTTATTTTACAGGCCAATAACATGTCAGAAATACAATTTAACTCAGTGGGCTGAATATAAAAAAATATTTATAGTTTGTTAAGTGGTTAAAAAATATAAGGAGTAATTTCTCAAATAATAATAAAAAACTTTGATCTTCTGAGATGTTATAAGAGCTGAGTGAAGAATTCTCAACCAATTAATTCAAAACTGTAAAAAAAAAAAAAAAATCAGTAAAGAGTGAGTCTAAATTATCTTCAACTGATTCTTTGAAGTACTTTGACTGCACATTGCTATGTAGCGAATAGTAAATGAGTTAACCACTGAGCAATTTTCAACACAGCTGCTGATTCATTCAGAAATTATATTTGAATGATTGAGTGAATAATTTTCAACACACTGAATCTTGAGTGAATCATTGAATCTTTCACAACCAACAGATTCAAACATGTGAATTCATTCAGAAACAAATTAAATGTATATGTATAGACTCTATTTAGCACAAACAGGACTACCATAATATGTAAGCAACATGTATGTACATGTTTGTATTTTTGAGAGAATATTGTTTATTTATGTTTATTGAAAAAAATAAAAATAAATAAGGCCAAAAAACACATACTAAATGTGTATCCACAAGACTTGACTAATGGATGTTGTTCCCTATTTTGCTTCAAAATGGCCTGCGCAGCGGACTTGGTGGCTCGCAGAGCTAAGTCCGTCGCACTCCTCAGGTTCCTGAAGTTTTTGGGCCACCAAAAGGGTTTGGGCCACCTTGTCCATTGTCCGGAGAAGGTTGGCCTGGTAAATTTGCAATACAGCCATGGAGTGCAGTACTTTGGTCTAATTACACATTGCTACCTAGTCAACCGTTATCTGAGATTTGTTTTCATGATAATCGAATGTAAATAGTTTTATCGGCGTTCATAGATCGACTGGTAGAGACTATTTTTCCAAGATGGCTTCTTCCTGTATTCGCAAAATTTACTGTGTGTATAAAATATCTTCTTATTAAACTGTATGGACACTGACAAAGTTCTCAATGCTTCGGTTTGAATGTAGGGACCCTTATTATGCTGTCGTGTTAGTGTGGGGCTATTTTGAGCCTTTTTAGTGGTAATAACGAGCGATTTTTATTTGTCATTACGGTAACACTTTACGGTAAGGGTACATGAATTATCATGAATTCATGTATAAATTAATGCATGAATTATGCATTCATTCATGCATTATTTCTCATGAATCATCAGGAACTAACACAAGTTCAACGTTTTTCATTCATGACTTCATGAATGAACAACACCTTAATTAAAACATTAACTAAGATATGCACATCACCATGAATTATGATTTATTACGCATGATCGTGATGTTTTCTTTGTTCGTTGTCTAGGTCAGTGACCAAGTCACCACTTTAGTTAAGGGGCCACACACATGATGAAGTCATTAATAGATTAATGCTTAGTTAATGATGACTATTGGACGGACACCATAATAGACCAATCACAGCTCATAGCAGACACATTCTGTAAATCAAATACAGAAGTCATCATTAACTAAGCATCATCTATCAATGACTTCATCATGTGTGTGGCCCCTTAACTAAAGTGGTGACTAGGTCCTTTGAAACACTGATGAACAATGTGCTGTTGAAAGGTGGCATAACTGTGAACAAAGAAAACATCATGCTCATGCGTAATAAATCATAATTCATGATGATGTGCTCATCTTAGTTAATGTTTTAAATAAGGTGTTGTTCATTCATGAAGTCATGAATGAAAAACATTGAACTTGTGTTAGTTCCTGATGATTCATGAGATATTAATGCATGAATGAATGCATAATTCATGCATTAACTTATACATGAATTCATGATAATTCATGTACCCTTACCGTAAAGTGTTACCGTCATTACTTTATGCCCTATATACTAGCATTATACTAGCGTTATAGGCTAAACTGTTTTTAGAGATAAAACTATTTACATTCGGCAATCATGAAAACAAATCTCAGATAACGGTTGACTAGGTAACAATGTGTAATTAGACTAAAGGTTCATTTTGCACCGGAGTTGTCCTTTAATATATAAGATAAAATGTATTTCATTTAATCCCTTTGCAATGAGCAAAGACAGAACACGCGTGATACCTTTAGCTCTAATCGAATACCGCCACTGGATCGAAATAGATGGACTTAAATAGACTGCTTCAGGGGAGATGACTTGCAAACAATTCTTCCACCTTAAGGCATCGTCCATACTGTGTTTTTTCAGCTCCATAATAGATGAGTAGTTTGACATTTGGGAACTGAACACATCTGACAAAACCAGTTTCCTCCAGAATCTCAAGAAAGTTGTGAATTTGACAGCAGTAAACGTTCATCTAATTTACTCTTTTGACAAACTTTCTGCTTTTCGGCTGGTCAATCGATATTAGCAACGAGATGAGTCACAACCTCCATAAGCTCCTCGTAGGAGTGTGATGTGACAAGCTCTCAACATCTCCTCCCTCGATGCTAACAACTTTCCAACTCCTCGGAGCTGGATAGCTGCAGCACCAAAGCTTCACTCTGGGCAGAAGAAACCGCTGAACCGTGTGATTCCAAACCCTGAGAAAAGGCACTAGATCCAGCAGGGGAAGGAAGAGAAATGGCACAGCACATCTCTAATCCCCCCTACTAGTTTGCAAACCCCACAACTGCTCTGCCTCAGCAGCAACGGGACCCGAGCCACAAGGAAAGCGACACAAGGAGCCCTCCTAAACAAGTGCCTGGCACAATCAAAAATCAGTCAGCCCCCTCGAGATCTGACCGTGCGTAGTCTGCTCAGAATCTGACATTGTTTGGGGTGTGCTTTATAGCTTTCTGGTCACCTGTCTATGACACCCCCGCCATGCCATTGAACTAATTTCACACGTGCTTCATGACGCAATCTCACAGAGGCATTTCAATGGCGTCGCTACTATGACGCAGGGCAAGTTCCCAGGGAAGGGAACAATATTGCACTCACATACTGTAGTGTAGGTTTAAATTTAGCTCAGCTATTTATGATCACAGTATCTTGCAAACACAGTCTAAACAATCTAGACTTGGCTCATTATTCTTTTCAAAAGGTCTGTCTGAAAAAATCTGTAAATTCATTCAGTCCTGAAGGGCTTATTTTGTATTTTGTCTTTTTACTGCATTAGAATTAGCCTACTGATGTGGCTCTTGAAGGAAAAAAGCCAAGTACCCAAGAATATAAAAGCTGCTATATCTATTATTTGATCCTGCCAGACAAAAGATTTGAAAATAATAATGAGTCTGAGAACAATAGTGATTGTTCATACTTCCTGTGACAAAAGAAATGACCCCTTGTTTGCATATTTGAGCCACTGGATGGTGACGTGTCAGGCCCCAGCTGCTTTTGACATTTGAGAAAATGAACAAAAAGCAGTTGCAGGTTTTTTGTCCTTTCTTTTTCAGCAGAGGGTAGGAAACATGGATGTGTGATACATTTGTCACCTAGGTAGTGCACCAGCTGTTCCTTTTCCTTGACTGCAGCACTTGATAACTTGGCTGCATCTAAACTGATTAGCTCAGTTTGAACACTTGTTCTTTTCTGCTTCATCCTTATGAGTGTCAGACTTATTATGGAGAAGAGAAAGAGAGAAAAACAGCAGAGAAAATGAGCCAGTGGTGCAGATGGTTGTCTGACCCGCTGGAAGCCTGGGCATCCACAGATGATATTAGTGTTTGTGCTCAGGTCCTGTAATTGGTTATTAGAGTCAAACTGCCCCTGATGCGGCCTCATGCTGTCATAAAGGAGGAGAGAGTGAGAATGAGCAAGAAATGATGAAGGAAGACGGCAACTTTGAATCTTCATTATTGCTCATTATAACATAGATAGATAGACAGACAAACACCCTTTAATCTTAAAATAAAGGTTACATAAGTGTTTTTGCAGAGATGCCTCTGAAGAAACATTTGTGACACTTGCTGGCAAAATGAGTCAGAATGACCAAATGTAAAAAAAAAAATAATAAAAAAAAGATTTATTGTTATTTAAATATTCTCCATAAAAAAAACTTTAAAATAAAGTATTTGTTGAAATTGGACAACAAATGAACAAGCTACAGTACTAGTCAATTTTGAAAAAGCTACAAGTCAATTAGTCAGTCAGTCACCTAGCAGTCATACCTTAAAATCCCTGCTATTGAATAACACAAAAATATTTGGCACACAAAAAGTCAAAATCCAAATCTTTACAATGGTGAAATGCTTTTCTAACGATACCAACCCTGTGCTAAGAGGAAGAACCAGTCGTTGAAAAGTGAGCAGAGAAAAACTGTTTTTTTTTTACTGGGATTATTAAAACAAAGGAAATATTTTGGAAGGTACATCTTTCAGAAAACCTACACATAAAGATAATTTTGGATGTTTAATTGCTATTTGTCTAAATGTACAAATTTAGTTTTTTCTCAGAGTAAAGAACATTTTATAATTTAAATAACCATGTTCCAGTATAAAAAAAGTACCTTTGTGCATTGGACACGTTTCATGGATGTTTCTATGGAACCATATAGGCCAATGGAAAATCTTTATTTGAAGGAGTGTATGCTTAGAAAAACGGTTGAGATTAGAAGACCATTACAATTAGAACCAGGACTAAAAAAAACAGGGGCAAAAAAAAAAAAAAATGTTGCTGCATACCCCTCTGACACTGGGTAGTTGCGCCTCTGAGTAAAGATCATGTTCCATGAAGACATTTTGAAAATTTCTACCCTAAATATATCAAATATAAATTTTTGTGAGTGGATGCAGCAAAATCGAAAAAAGAAATTGTCAACTTAAAGGCGATTTTCTCAATATTTAGATTTTTTTTGCACCCTCAGACTCCAGATTTTCAAATAGTTTTTTCAAATACTCGGGCTATATATTGTCCTATATTAACAAACCTTATTTATTCAGCTTTCAAATGATGCATAAATCTCAATTTAAAAAAAAAATGTGTACCCTTATGACTGGTTTTGTGGTCCAGGGTCACATGACTAATAATTTTGTCACAGTCTGCGTCTGCACCGTTCTGTCTGCGTCTCCTGCACTACACTTCCCATGATCCCCTCGTCTGCACACCTGAACTCACTCCCTCATCAGCCTCCCGTTCAGCGTCCTGTTCATCTGTTACACCTGTTTTCCACCTCGTTATGTTTGATTCCTCGTATTTAGTTCTCCCTGTTTCAGTCAGTCTTTGTCAGTCGATGTTGAAAGTTACCCTGTGTTGCACCCTGTCTTCTTGCCTGTATTTAGAGTTAAATATTATCTTCGTTTGAATCTGGACTCAGCCTGTCCTTCTGCCTGCACCACACCGTGACAACTGTACAATGCATTTACTTAAATAATATTATGTGAGAGGAATTTTTTTTATATACATATTTTATTATTTTATTTTACATTAAAGGTCAACATCTTCCATTTTTCATTAACAGGAAATTTTTTCATTAGACATCCTATATTAAAGGACAACTCCGGCACAAAATGAACCTTTGGGCTAATTACACATTGCTACCTAGTCAACCGTTATCAGAGATTTGTTTTCATGATTGCCGAATGTAAATAGTTTTATCTGTAAAAACAGTTTAGCCTATAACGCTAGTATAATGCTAGAGTAATGACAAATAAAAATCGCTTGTTATTACCACTAACAAGGCTCTAAATAGCCCCACACTAACACAACAGCATAATAAGGGTCCCTACATTCAAACCGAAGCATTGAGAACTTTGTCAGTGTCCAAACAGTTTAATAAGAAGATATTTTATACACACAGCCAACTTTGCGAATACAGGAAGAAGCCATCTTTGAAAAATAGTCTCTACCAGTCGATCTACGAACGCCGATCCAAGTGCGCTGAACTGTGCAGAATCTCATATGGTCCGTTGTTTCCGGAAGAAACACAAACACGAACCGTTTTCTTCTCTTCAATATGTACACGTAGCCTACTGTTCGCGCTCACCTTATCACCTTATTCACATCTCACCAGCGCACTTGGATCGGCGTTCGTAAATCGACTGGTAGAGACTATTTTTCAAAGATGGCTTCTTCCTGTATTCACGAAGTTGACTGTGTGTATAAAATATCTTCTTATTAAACTGTATGGACACTGACAAAGTTCTCAATGCTTCGGTTTGAATGTAGGGACCCTTATTATGCTGTTGTGTTAGTGTGGGGCTATTTTGAGCCTTGTTAGTGGTAATAACAAGCGATTTTTATTTGTCATTACTCTATGCCCTATATACTAGCGTTATACTAGAGTTATTGGCTAAACTGTTTTTAGAGATAAAACTGTTTACTTTAGGCAATCATGAAAACAAATCTCAGATAACGGTTGACTAGGTAACAATGTGTAATTAGACCAAAGGTTCATTTTGTCCTTTAATGTTCTCCCAAACAATACACTAGTTGTGATATGTTGAATTCAAAAATCGCCTTGATAGAATAAGCCATTGCAGTTCACACCCGTTCAGATCTGAACAGACAGCCTGCAATAAACAACACTCAGCTAACCTCATTACACAGACGCTACCTGCATATATTTTAATTACCTCCTATCCTGCCAACACACCTACACGCGGCTTGGCAAGCCAGGCATGTGCGTAAAGGGACGATAAAAGAGCAAGACATTCCCAGAGCAGGTGTAAAATGTTGGAAAGTTTATCTGTGTAATACGTCTCTATAAATACTCATTGGAATATAAAAAAAAAACATTTAGAAAAGAGATTTTGCTTTTCAGTATCTTCCGCTCAAGCAATTAAGTTGTGGCTGGAGTCATTAGCGTCTCCACTCCCACAAACAAACTTAAAAGTGAAGGCAATTACCAGCAGCATGCTGTGATTTCAAGGGTGTTTTTGAAGATGGGTGGGCTGAGTTTGTGTGTGCGAATGAGCGTGTCTCTGATGGGGCAGCAAAATGGCAAAGACCAAAATAGCATTTATCTGAACACAGGTGGTTACTGTTAGTTAAAAAAAACAACAACAACAGTGCAGTAGCCAAGCAGACAGCAGACTCTGCCTTTCTAGCCCATTCTTATTGCATGGCTTTTACGGAGCGTGAGCGGTGGGCCTCCCTAGCACTGCTGTCCTATGCCGGGAGAGTGCCAGCCCGGTTTGGGTAGAGACGAGGACAGCAGAGTATAAACACTAATGACGCCCATATGGTCCCACAGATAGATTAATTGAGCAGAGACTGTTAGAAACAGACCACAGAGATGCAAAGAAAGGAGTGGAAGAGCAAACTGAATGAATAAATAAGTTCAAAATAAATAAATAAGATATGGAAATTAATGATAGGAAACGGGAAATTAAATGTTTACGCGCATTCAGAAGAAACAGCTGGAGACACAGATTTACTGGTTACATTTCAGTGCAGACTGACTGATGTCCTACCATCAAAACTTCCATTTTTACATAGATAATGTGACTCGTGTTGGGGTGTCCAAACAAAAGCCTTTATTTAAAACTAGATTTTATGTTATTTGAAGAAAATATGCAAAACTCGTTTCCACAATGTTTTGGGTGGTTGCCAGGTTGTTGCTATGCTGTTATGGGGAACTAGGATCAATTTTGGGGGGGTTGTTAGATGTTTGACAGAGTGTTATGTATGGGTTTGGGTGTTCTGGGTGGGTCCTAAATGGTTAAGGAGTGTTGCCAGGATATTGCTATGCTGGAATTTGTTTCTAGGATTTTCAGGGGTTGCCAGAATGTTGCTAGAATGTTATGGGTGGAGAATAGGTGCTTGCAGGATGTTGCTATGCTGTAATGGGTTACTATTGCTGCGTTCCAGGCAGGTTTTTGAACACGTAAATCACGACTTCAAACCACGACTTTGTAGCATTCCAGGTCATTCACGCCAAACTACCTAGATGTAAACAAACCAGCATGGCGGACCTTACGGGGCTCACGCGCGTTTGTAATAATTTCTAACGCCAAAGGTGCTTACTCCTTGTTTATTTGTGGGAAACTGAGGAGGAAAAATAGCGCATGAGGCAAGATAAGCTGTAATACCTTTTATTTTACTTTATTTGTATATTTGGAAATGTATTTGGTATTAATTTATCCTTGCACTCAATGGACTGAAAACTAGTTAACGTTATATTGTCCTAAAGTGTATTCTCACCGAGTACCGCCTGCAGAAACACTGCATCCGTAGGGGCTGTCGGGCTATGGGACGTCAGAACTCGTAACTGGGAGTACATCGGTCTAGTACGAGTTCACGGGTGGGAAGTCACGGGTTTGACTGCCGTTCCAGTGCACTTTCACGAGTATAAGGTTGGAAAAAACAGGAGTTACAGGTTGCCTGGAACGCAGCATATGTGTTTGCTAGAACATTTCTTTGCAGTTGCTGCAAAAGGTGTTTGAGTGGTTTCTGTGGTTTCCAGGATTTTGCTATGCCGTGGTGTTCTAGAGGGTGGCTTGGTGGCTATGGCTATGGGTGTGTATGGGTGTCACACCTTCTTTCTAATGTGCCTTTCTGAGGCACGGTCGTTTTATATGATGAAAAGATTGCATTTAGGCTCATATAAACATTCATCAACTCTCACATCAGTTGTGATAAACGGAAGATCAAGCGTGTTTGCTTGATGTACGAGAACCAATGAGGTTCATTCTCATGTGTTACGCAGCACGTTTGAGCTTCCGCAATTACCAATCGGTTTTTTTTCTTTCACGTCAAGCAGGTTCGGTTAAGCTTCTGTTTATGCGCGGTGATCAATGTTTACATGCAAGTAAAAGCCTAAATTCGATATGTACATCATATAAGCATTTGAAAATGTTCAGAAAAATTGCACTTAACCACTCAATTTGAATGGATTAGTTTTAAGATCCCTTTATGGACTTTTTTTAAAGGGGGGGTAAAACACTCAGTCAATCTCATGTTAATCTTACAGGCTACCTATAGAGTAATATTGCATCCATTATATCTCCAAAAAGTCTTTAATTTTATTATATTTACAAAAGAAAGATAGGCAATACCAAGTCTTTCCAGAAAAAAGCAGAGTGAGTGACAGTATATATATATACACTCACAGCTGCTTTGATACAATCTGTATTGTGAAAAGCACTATATAAATAAATGTGATTTGACTTGACTCACAAGCATGTATATTTAAGAAAAAAATATTATTTATATCTAAAATATTATATTTATATATAATATAAATTCGGTAACACTTTACAATAAGGTTCATTAGTTAACATTAGTAAATGCATTAACTACCATGAAATAACGATGAGCAATGCAATAGTTACAGTGTTAATTAATCTTTGTTAATGTTAGTTCAATGTTAGCCAATCCGTATATTTTGTGAAATGATGATGTCATCACATCACGTGTCGGCTGCTTCACACGCCATCTTCGTCTTCTTCTTGGTTCGTATTCAGCGCGCAAGGTTATGCCCATGCTCAAAGTCTTCTTCTCCGTGTATAGTGTATCTCTGTGGCAGGATTACAGCACCCCATACTGGTCTGGCATATATACTACACTGTTTTCAGTCAGTTTCAGTGGTTTCGTGTGTACGCAGATATTTCTTGAGACGACGCCTTGTTTACAGATTTTTTTTTAGAACGAGGAAAAAAAATGGATAGGGAATGCACCGGCTTCGTATGGACGTGGCCTAAAACATTTTAAAAAATTTATTTCGTGAACTATCCCTTCAACAACAAATTGCATGCCAAATCAGTTACACTTCATGACAACTGGTTGTCTCATTGAGAAGGAACAAAAGCAATTGTGAAACAGATGGAATAAGACATTTTTGGTACTGGATTACAGGAAAGGTACGACTGTCATCAGTACAGTTCCCTTTTCTCTGCCATTAATTTTAGTTTTTAAACCCAATATAAATTAGTTTTTCAAGCTCATCTCTCAGCCTTTCCCACGTTCTCTCCGCAGCAGCCATCATAAGTTATTTTGCTGCCTTCTTTCATTTTTCTCCTGCATCAGTTGTTCTCTCCTCACCTCTCTCATTTCCTTGTTCTCTCCTTTCTTCCGCTGGCCCATTTGTGCTGTGTTCTGTGCGGGGGTGAGTCTCTTTGGGCCTGGCTCCAAGCGCCCGCTGATGGCTGTGGGGCTAATTCAGCCCGACAGGACATTAATCATGTGCCTATCGAGATTCTTTAGGGTGACTGAAAACCGATTTGTGTGAGAGAGTGTGTGTGTGTGTGTATGGGAGTGTATGTGAGTGTGTACTTAACATAATGTGTGCACTAAATTACACCAGGCTGGAAATACATAAATGAAAATTGATAGCTGATGTACGAATTATGACACGTGGTTTTGCATGTGAAGCGACTGCTGCTTGACTTAAAATTAAGAAACATGTAAAGTTCATTTTCATCGCGATTCTATGCTTTGCTTGCAACATGAAACATTGGGGAATTTGGAACAATATGCATGATAACACACTTTTACAACAAGCTTCTTTAAGAATTTGAATAACATGAATGCTATTCTAAATGAACACAAGTTAAACCAAGGAAAACTTTTTAATTGGGCAATACATTTTCAAGGCTTATTGCTATTCATAGTACGGATGTTTCTACTTCGTCATTAATGAACAATCTCATTTGTTCATTAAAAGCGATATTTCACCCTATAATATTTGTTATCATTTACTTATCCTCATGTTGTTCCAAAACCTGCAGTGCGTTTCCTTTACAATGACGGAACTCGCTGCTTAACTGCCATAGTATGATGCATTGTTGAAGAAATCAACTAGCTAGTCACGACTGTTTCTGCGAAATTGGATATTGGGGTGTTGCTGTGAAAGACACGCAAGGTCTTTCACTCGCTTACCTCTCTACCGTTGTGTGTGTGCAGCATATATATAATAATAATATTTATTATTATTAACTGTTGGCAAACTAAAAGTGTTTGTAGAATTTGTAAAATTGTTCTTTTTACCTGGGTGTGCTTGCTTGTGCAAGCAAGAGCAGCTGGAAAATTCATTAAATGTGCAGAATACTTTTCAAGCCATTACATATAGTATTATAAATTCAGACATTTGTGATATATAAAAAAATAAAACATAATATTATCTTTTAAAATCGATGCAAATGCCATTTGAAATTTTAATGATGATTTTTATCAAACTTGTATATTTAAGTTCAGTAATTTCACTTTAAATAACAATTAATAGGTAATTATCATTGCCATTTAAGTGAAATCACTGAACTTAAATATACAAGCTTGATAAAAATTATCATTCTAGAAGAAAATTTCAAATGGCACTTAGAGGCTTTTGCATCTGAACTCTTCATATATAAAACATAAGATTATCTTATAAAATCGATTGAACACGGAGCAGTTTTTCCTGTGAGTGAGACTGGAAAACCAGTAGTGGACGGAAGCGGAGTGATAACAGAACGCTTAGAGTGCAGAGAGGAATGTGCTTTGACTCCAGTCCTGGCTTTGCGTCCGCGCCGTTAGGAGCTCAACATCTGTCTCGCATGCACGCTCGCTCTAGATAATAACTAATTTGCGGTAAAACTAGTCTCGACTGGTGGATCTATAGATAAACTCATCTTTCAGGTACTTTACCGACTGGCTTGACACTTTAGCGTGAGAAATCGGGGGTGTGGTGTGAGAGTGTGAGAATTGGCTCAATCGGTCTTTGTCAGGTGACGTCACACTCGTGATACACAAAGTGCATTATGGGCGTAGCCGCCATTTGTAAGGTATCGATGCTGGGGTAGGTAACACTTTACAATACGTGTGCACTAATAAGCATTAATTCATGCTTAACTAATGCACAGATAATACTGAATTAATGTATAACTAATGATTATTTAAGCTATTCATTAATGATTACCACATTAGGAACTAATTAAGAGTCTGTAAGGTTAATGTATTAGTTCATACATGAATTGTTATTAATTAAATATTTAATTGTGGATTAATTCCATAATAACTCATTTTTTTAACTAATAGTGTTAATTACCAGAATGAGCCAAAGCCTTGTATTTCAACTTCCAGATAATATGACAGGTACACTAATATGCATTAATTCATGATTAATTACTTCATTATTAGTGCAAATTCATGTGCAAATTACTACAATTATTAAATGACTAGTTAATAATGATGTGCCCCATCAAGTAAAGTCATAACATAATGATACCTTTGCAAATCATTAGCTAATGATTAATTAAAGCAGACAACTGGAAGTTGAAGTGCATAGCTTTGACTAATTGTGATAATTAACACATTAATTTACACTATTAGTTAAGAAAATATGTTATTAAGGAATTAATACACAATGACACATTGAATTAATAGCAATTCATGTATTACTTAATCTATTAATCATATTGACTCTTTATTAGTTGCTGATGCAATAATCATCAATTAATGGTTTAGTTCTTCATTAGTTATACATTAACTCCTGATTATCTGTGCATTAGTTAAGGATGAATTAATGCACATTAGTGCACCTGTATTGTAAAGCGTTACCCTGGGGTATTCTGTTGTTGGATAATTTTTTTTTCAAACTAAACCCTCCTTAACATGACACTACCATCACCATCAATACAGGAAACCTATCTTCGCTGT
The DNA here is from genome assembly GCF_988280905.1 of Pimephales promelas. NCBI lineage: Eukaryota > Metazoa > Chordata > Actinopteri > Cypriniformes > Leuciscidae > Pimephales > Pimephales promelas. The sequence continues at coordinate 19,114,279 of NC_142778.1, forward strand.
TTCTAACATTACAGGATTTTTTTACATTCCTACCGAAGGATACAGTAACGGGCTTTAAGAGATGTATAGTTTTTAAATTGTTCTCTGGTAACGTTATATGCGCTTATACCATAAACAAGATAGTTGACAATGCCCAAGTATGAGGATGAGAATGCAATGCGGGATCAGCACTCCAACTTGCTGCAGTCAGCTGAGCTCATATATGGGTCTATGCTCTGAATGGATGACAATTTCTCCAAATAACGGTACCTCCCATATTTATTGAGTTTATTGTGGTATGGCATTTTCTCAGTTTTCTTGTGTTTCTGCAGTTTTGCGAGTTATTTACTTGTCATCTCTACTCTCGTAATCTCTTCATTGCTCACAGTCATAGCGATACCTCAAAAATGGCTCCGTGGTGACGTCACACACAACAAACCCACGTGTCTGACAAAGACTGATTGCGTGAGTCTCACGCTCAATGCGTGAGAGTTGGCAGCCCTGCACTCTGTTTTGACCACCTCATGTTTGGTTTTGTGTCACGTTCGCAATGTTCAATTAGCCAACAATTAATTTAATTTAATCAAGTAAATTCTTGTCGACAATTAATCGATAATCGATTAACCGTTTGCATCCCTAATTGGAACTATGGTATCGAGAAACAGACAAACTCTTTGAACTATGCTGATGACGACAGAACTTGAGACCATAGTTGGCTAATGATGCTTTTGGGAAACACACCCCATTATGACTATCTTAACTCTGTATAAAGGAGATGGTTAGAAGACTGTGCGGGTCACTTTTTTTCATGCAGTTTCAAATACAGAACCTAAAATAACATAACATTAGTCCATCTGGCTTGTATATTACAATTCAGGTCATTTGAAAGCTATCAAATATGATAGCTTAATGTGAGGAACAAACTGTTATTTGACTGTAACAAAACTGTAACAAAAATTATTTTTTGGGGGGATGTACAACTTAAATGTATTGGTATTTGTCAATATTATTTATATCAATTAATATTTATTTGTGCATGTTCATTTCTAAATATTGTTCGATTTAGATTATCTTCATCTATTCGTATGTACATATTTAAAAATACTGATGATTTAATAACATTATTATATGTAATATTTATAAAATGTCAGAATGAATACTGTATACATTACCTTTCAAATGCTTATTGAACAATGTTCTTTTGAGCTTTCTATTTATCAAAGAATCCAGAAAAAAATGTCAGTTTTCACAAAAATATTAAGCAGCACAACTGTTTTCAACACTGATAATTATAAGCAGCAAATGAGCATATTATAATTATTTCTAAAGGATGTAATGACTCACGGGACACGGAAGAATCCATTTGCAGCTTTATTATAAACAGAGTCGTACAGGCAGGGTCAAGACGAGGCAGACAGAGCAACACAGGCAGAGCGAAGGGATAATCCAGATAACAGGCAGAGTTCGGGGCAGGCAGCAATAATCACAATCCAAAGACAGTCCAAGATCAGGCCAGGCAGATAACACTCGTAGAATAATCCAACAGTCCAAAGTCAAAACCAGAAAACCAGAAACAGGGAATAACGCTCAGAAATGATCACCGGGGCAAATCAAGACTTCGCAAAGGTGTGTGTGTGAAGGTGGCTTTTATGTGTGTGCTAATGCGGTGCAGGTGTGTGACGCAATCAGTCCCAGGTAAGAGGTGTGATGGGAATTTGAGTTTATGTCCAATGATCAATACTCCGGTGAAGGCTCCCTCTGGTGGCGGAGAGGAGGCGGAGCGGGAGCCTCCACTGTAACAGAGCCCCCCCCCTGCGAGCGGCTCCTGACGCGAGGAGGCAATTGTCGTCGGGGTCTACCACGGGGTCGAGAGGCCGGTTTCTCCGGGTAAGTCCTATGGAACTCTTCCGTGAGAGTGGGGTCCAGGATATCTCTTGAACTGACCCAGGACTGCTCCTCCGGACCGTACCCCTCCCAGTCGACCAGATACTGGAGATTGTTACCCCTACGCCTGGAGTCCAGTAACTTATGTACCCGGTACGCCTCCTCGCCATCGACCAGAATGGGTGGAGGGCTCTGAGAAGCGGTCCCTCCCTCCGCTTCTCCCCTCGGACCACCAGCGGGTTTCAGCAGAGAAACATGAAAAGTAGGAGAAATACGGTAGTTAGCGGGCAGGTCTAATCGGAATGAAACTGGTGAAATCTGTCTAATAATTTGGAAGGGACCAACATACCTGGGACTGAGTTTGCGACATGGAAGTCTGAGTCTTAGGTCTCTGGTGGACAGCCAAACCCATTGGCCGATCTGGTATTCTGGAGCGGGGCGACGGTGACGATTGGCCTGATGTTCTTGACGTCTGACGGCGTGCCTTAGGTGAGTATGTGCCTGATCCCAGACCTCCTCGCTCTTGTGTAGCCACTCTGTGACAGATGGAAGTTCTGTGGGTTCGCCGGACCAGGGGAAGAGAGGAGGTTGGAAGCCGAGGATGCATTTGAAGGGTGTGATGCCAGTTGCGGGTTTAATCAGAGAGTTCTGAGCATATTCCGCCCAGAACAGGTATCTGCTCCAATCTTGTTGATGTTGTTGACAGTAGGTTCGTAGGAAGCGGATGACATCCTGGTTCAAGCGCTCGGTTTGTCCGTTGGATTGTGGATGATACCCGGAGGTGAGACTGATGTTTACATTAAGATTTTTGAAGAAGGCAGTCCAAACTCGAGACGTGAACTGTGGTCCCCTATCGGACACGATGTCTTCGGGTAATCCATAAAATCTGAATACTTGATTGCACAGGAGTTCTGCAGTTTCGAAGGCAGTGGGGAGCTTAGTGAGAGGGATCAAACGACAAGCTTTCGAGAATCGATCAACTATGGTGAGAATTGTGGTGTAACCTTGAGAATTGGGGAGGTCGGTGATGAAATCGACAGCGATGTGGGACCAGGGTCGTTGTGGAGTGGGAAGAGGACATAACAAACCAGCCGGTAATTTCCGTGGTGATTTTGAAGTTTGACAATGAGAGCAATTGTGGATGTAGTTGATGGTATCCGGGGTAAGTGTGGACCACCAGAAACGATTTTGCAGTAGTTGGATAGTGGCAGTAATACCTGGATGACCAGAGCTGGGGATAGAATGAACTTGATCGAGGAGACGGGGTCGTAGAGTTTCAGGTACGAAGAGGAGGTTAGCTGGGCATTCTGCAGGAATGGGATTTTGAAGATTGATCTGCTGGATCTCGGTGATAATATCCCACTGGACCGGAGCAACTAACAATTTCTCACCAAGAATGTTTTCGGGGTTGGGGTTCTGGGCGGTTTCTTCAGATTGTCGGGAGAGAGCATCAGCTTTTGTGTTTTTGGTTCCGGGGCGGTAGGTAACAGTGAAATTGAATCTGGTGAAGAACAATGCCCATCTGGCTTGACGAGGGTTGAGACGTTTAGCCGATCTGAGGTATTCCAGGTTCTTGTGGTCTGTAAAAATGATAAATGGTTCTGCTGCTCCCTCCAACCAATGACGCCACTCTTCCAAGGCCAACTTCATGGCTAATAGTTCACGGTTTCCCACATCGTAGTTACGTTCAGCTGGAGAGAGTTTGCGAGAGAAGAACGCACATGGGTACATCTTGGCTGAGTCTCCCTGGCGTTGAGATAGTATAGCCCCCACCCCTGTATTTGAAGCATCGACTTCAACAATGAATTGTCGTTCAGGATTCGGATGATGTAGAATGGGTGCAGTAGTGAAGCGTGTCTTTAGGTCGTGAAAGGCTTGTTGTGCTTCGGGGTTCCAGGATATGCGATGGCTGTGACGTTTGGTTAGGGCTGTTAAAGGGGCGGCTATGAGGCTGAAGTTTCTGATGAATCTCCGGTAGAAATTTGCAAATCCCAGGAATCTTTGTAGTTCTTTGATGGTTTGCGGTAATGGCCAGTCCACTACCCCCTTCACCTTTCTTTCATCCATGGCGACTCCTTCCTGACTGATGATGTATCCGAGGAAAGAGATGCTGGTTTGGTGGAATTCACACTTCTCCATTTTGGCATAGAGATGAAACTGAATTAGACGTTGGAGTACAGAACGGACATGTTGAATATGCTCTTCTAGTGAATTGGAGTAGATCAGGATGTCGTCAATGTATACAATCACCCACTTGTCCAGCATATCACGGAACACATCATTCATGAAGGCCTGGAAGACAGAAGGACTGTTGGACAATCCGAAAGGCATGACGAGATATTCATAGTGCCCACTAGTGGTGGAAAAGGCAGTCTTCCACTCATCACCCTCTCGTATGCGAATCAGGTTGTATGCATTGCGTAGATCAAGTTTGGTGTAATATTTGGCCTGACGAAGTTGTTCTAAGGCGGCTGGGACCAGAGGTAAGGGATAGCGGTATTTGACGGTGATATCATTCAAGCCTCGATAATCAATGCAGGGTCTGAGTCCTCCATCTTTCTTTTTGACGAAGAAAAACCCCGCGGCTGCTGGTGATGTAGAGGGTCGAATGAAGCCTTTTGCGAGTTCTTCTTCTATGTATTTCGTCATAGCGTCAGATTCTGGCTTTGACAATGGGAAAATTCTACCTCTGGGAGGCGTGGCACCGGGAATTAACTCTATGGCACAATCTGTTGGTCTATGTTCGGGGAGTTGTGCAGCTTTTTCCTTGCTGAAGGCTTCACTCAAATCTTCATAAACAGAAGGTAAATTCTCCGGTTCGGGCACAGAAGTATCAGATTCTGGTTCGGGACTGCATACTCGGGTGACTTTGGTCAGACAGCAGTTATTACATGCTTCACCCCAGCGAAGAATTTGACCCTCTTTCCAAGAGATGTGAGGATTGTGAGTTTGGAGCCAGGGATGTCCCAGAATGATGGAGTGATGTGGAGCGTGAATGACATAGAACTGAATACTTTCAGAGTGCAGAGATCCAATGTGCAATTGAACGTTCTCCGTTACGCGCTGAATTTTCCCCTCTCCGATGGGATGTCCATCTAGCGCCTCCACTGTCAATGAAGAAGGACACGGATTGAGTTGGATGTTGTGTTGTTCAGCAAATGTTTGAGATATGAAATTTCCCGCAGCTCCAGAGTCAATGAAAGCAGAAGTGTCAATGGATTGATTATGGATGGTTAGGCGGACTGGAATTTTGAAACTGGTAGCAGGGTTATGGGAATTCTCTCGGGTACTCACTGACTGGTTACGGTTGGAGGGTCGAACAGGGCAGGAGAGCTTCATGTGTCCAGATTGACCGCAGTACATACATAGCCGATGTTGAAATCTACGTTCACGTTCCTCTGGCGAGATATGAGTGAGTCCCAGTTGCATGGGTTCGGGATGGTTAGTGGTTACGAGTGAGGACTGAACTGGTACCCGCGGTTTACGTCTGGATCGTATCAGATTGTCGACTTGAATAACCAGAGTGATATATTCATTCAGAGTTTTCCCCTCATCTCGACAGGCTAATTCGGATTGCAGCTCATTGGTAAGTCCTCTCCTGAAAAGGGTTTTCAAAGTATCCTCCACCCAGTTTGTTTGTGCAGCCAGCGTGCGAAATGTGAGGGCATAATCAGCAGCAGTTTCTTTTCCCTGAGTGAGATTTAAGAGTTGGTCGCCAGCATCACCTTTCTCCGTGGTATGTTCAAATACTTGACGAAACTGTTGCATAAACTCTTGGAATGTAGCAAAAGTATTACCCTCTGGTCTCCAGACAGCCGTAGCCCACTCTAATGCTCTGCCGGTGAGGAGTGAACAAAGGAAAGCGATGCGACTCCTATGACTGGCGTATAGTGCTGGTTGTTGCTCCACGAAGAGTGTACATTGTAACAGGAACCCCTTGCATTTGGTTGGGGTACCGTCGAATTTATCAGGAAAAGCGAGTCTGGGATTGACTGTTGTACTCACAGTATCAGGAGGCACACTCGGTGGAGGTGGTGTAGCAGGCGTGCTAGGTATGCTACCAGCAGCGGTGCGAAGCTCCTGAAATGCCTGTACGAGCTGCTCAGTGAGGGTAGTCAGGTGGCTGAGCTGTTGCTGGTGTAGATCTAAGCGTGAAGCTTGGGATGTGAGTTCGGTGGTCAATTGCATGACGGCTGCTGGATTAGTTGGTGGCGAAGTCTTCTGTAATGACTCACGGGACACGGAAGAATCCATTTGCAGCTTTATTATAAACAGAGTCGTACAGGCAGGGTCAAGACGAGGCAGACAGAGCAACACAGGCAGAGCGAAGGGATAATCCAGATAACAGGCAGAGTTCGGGGCAGGCAGCAATAATCACAATCCAAAGACAGTCCAAGATCAGGCCAGGCAGATAACACTCGTAGAATAATCCAACAGTCCAAAGTCAAAACCAGAAAACCAGAAACAGGGAATAACGCTCAGAAATGATCACCGGGGCAAATCAAGACTTCGCAAAGGTGTGTGTGTGAAGGTGGCTTTTATGTGTGTGCTAATGCGGTGCAGGTGTGTGACGCAATCAGTCCCAGGTAAGAGGTGTGATGGGAATTTGAGTTTATGTCCAATGATCAATACTCCGGTGAAGGCTCCCTCTGGTGGCGGAGAGGAGGCGGAGCGGGAGCCTCCACTGTAACAAAGGATCATGTGACACTGAAGACTGATTCTGCAAATTCCTCTTTTGCCACCACACAAATACATTAACTTTTATATTTTAATGTATTTTTATAAAATGTATTTATAATATTTCACAATATTACTGTTTTTACTGTATTTTTGTTTTGATAAATTTCTACTTTTCTACACGATTTTGTCACAGGTTTTGGTGCGGACCAAAGTGCATGTTGTTTGGGTGGTTGGCATATAAGCTTTGAAACAGATGATAGATATACAATTTGTGTAGACTCTACGGGTTGAAATTGCCCTGAAAGCAATTTTGTGAAGTCAATGTATAATTTGCCAGCTAAATAAATTTTCATTTCTTCTTGTATATGCAAAAATTCCCTTTCAGCCAGCAGCTTACATTGCAATACATCCACAATACTACAAAACAGGCATCTTCTCCATGCTACACTGCCGTTTGTACTCATCACAGCACTTGTGTTGATGATGTACTGTAATCGTCACCGCCAGATAATACAGTGTGAAAGAACCTGCAAAGGGGGTGGAATTAAACTCTAATGCTGTCTTGTTCTTCTTACATAGAAAATTATAGAGTAGATGTGCATTGCAACACTTGTAACTTCTTTTGACACAAACACATTATTACAGAGAGTGGAGTGCAATGTGTCATGATTTCTACACGAATGTGGTTCACGTAGGTGTGAAGTGCAAAAGGAGTAACGGCGTGCCCCCATTGTGATCCATTCAAAGCTATTCCTTTAATCTGATATCTCTCAGACAGCGTTTGAAGCTCAGGTCAGACTCTCTCAGCCTGTGAGGTGTAAAGTCCAGAGGGATGATAATTCTTCAAGCTGTTGGGATTTGTAACCTCTTTGTGGAGGAGGACACGTCAGGGTAATACAGGGTAGCCGGCAGTGGCCTGGGAGTCAATTAGTCACCGCAGTGCACAATACAAGCTGACAGCAACATCGGCCGGGCCGAGGGAACACACACAAACTCTCTTGCACTCACTCCAGGCTATCAGAGAGAGCAGTCCCATGGCACCGTGCTCACCACCGCCTACAGCTTTTTAGAAGACGTACAAACTGGAGCTTGTGCGGAGAGCGAGGGCAAATATTTTAAGGTTATTAAATTCAAGAGGGAACAATAAATATGATGCACAGAAAAAGTGTGGTAACTGTGTTAGTGATAAAACATGAAGCCGATACGGTGGTTAATAATGGAGGCTGACATAACACACTGGAGACCCTGAGGCTTGAATGCGCTCCGGTAAAGAATAGCGCGAGTGAAAGCCTTGAAAAGACTTAAACCAAGGTTGCCCCATTAGCCATCTTTTCAGACTTTCTGGCGAAATTGGTCTGCACAGTGCTGTGTGTTTATTTACAAGCCTTTTCACAAATGTTCTGTAGACATGCCTTTTTTTATTCATTTATGATAAGCTTGTTTTCAGCAGAGTCAAATTTTTAGTCGGATTTGAAAATGCATGCAGAATGCTAATTATAGTTTTTTGCACATCTACTACCATTCAAAAGTTTGGGTCGGTAAGATTTTTTAAAAGTTTTTGAAATACGTGCTTACCAAGGCTGCATTTATTTGGTCAAAAATACCGTAAAAAGTAATACTGTGAAACATTATTACAATTTAAAATAACTTTTTTCTATTTGAATATACATTACAATGTAATTTATTACTATGATGCAAAGCATACATTTTCAGTATCAGAAATATTTAGCAGAAAAAACTTCTTGAGCAGCAAAACAACATATTACAATGATTTCATTACTCAGTCTTCAGTGTCACATGTACCTTCAGAAATCATTGTAATATGTTGTTTTGCTGCTCAAGAAGTTTTTTTCTGCTAAATATTTTTGTTGAAATCATGATACTTTTTTCACTATTCTTTGATGGATAGAAAGTTCCACAGAACAGCATTTATTTGAAATAGAAATATTTTGTAATATTATAAATGTCTTGATTGTCACTTTTGATTAATTTAACACATCTTTGCTGAATAAAAGCATTCAATTCTTTCTGATCAATTTTGAATGACAGTGTACAATGCAGATAGGTATGTTTGATGTGTGTTTTTATCAGGATGATGCAGTTATTTGTTTATAGGAGGTACTGCATGTCTCTAAAATGTCCGTTAAATATTACAATGACTTTTAGCAAAAGGATTAGTGATGTTTATAATTAACTATGTATTGGAATCATTGGAGCTCATCATTAGATTTGTTTTTCTATTTCTATTTTCATTTTGATTTGTTTTTCCATTTCCTCTAAATCCTAAATGAGAAGTCCCTTTGGTGCAACTTTTGAGTTCCTGTTGTTGCTAACCTACTTTCGCATTATGTTGCCAAAGTACATTGCTAAACACAGCAATGCTTTTCTTGGAAGTACAAAATGCCTGGGTGAATCTGTACAATATGGAAACAACCTCCAATGCCTGCAGATGCAATGTAAAGAAAAAGAAGCAAGAGGAAGCAAATCGGTTTGTTCGTATTTTCAGCACAAATATTGCACATCTCTTCTTTTATAAACCATAGTCAGACAGCATAAAGCTTTCGGTTTATGTTTGTTGAGGAATTTGATTACATGCGAAGCTGGACTATTTTTGTATACTTACTTAATTTAAATACACTTAAATAGCGACATTACCAGTCACTTGAGAAATGCTTTTATTTTTATTGATGGCGGGATATACAATTTGGTACCTTTACAACATATTCTGTATTTATTTAGAGTCATTAATATGTATTTTAGTTGAATGTTTCAGATTCATTTAATTTTTGTTTTAGTTTTCATTAACAATAATAATACTGATTAAACTGCAAGAACAACATCTTCAGATAGTTTTGGCTTGTTTATTCATTATTTAATTTATTATAATAATTCATTCTGCAGTCAGATATGTTTGTATGATGATGCTAAACTGTACAATTGACCATTTTCCCAGGCAAATGATTTAATGACCTTTTGCAAATAAGGTGCATTCTATAAACATGCATTGAGAAGTGGCATGCAATTCCAAATCTGTATGACTTTCTTCTATGGAACACAGAATGAGAAATATGTGTCCATATAATGAAAAGAGTCCAAAGTTGTTTGAATTTCAGCATTTTTTGTTTTTGTTTTTGTTTTTTTTTGCATTCCACCGAAGAAATGCATACAGGTTTGGAATGACAGCATAATGGCTTACAAGTGATTAAATTCATCAATACAAGTATGGAAAAGACTTAACAAGTTAAAACAAGATCTTTTAACCTTTTTATTTTTTGTAAAATATGTTTTAATATAACATTTTATGTTTTAAGAATTACTGCAGCTCTTGAGTATAAGTGAGTAAGTACAGTATGTGCTTAATATAAAGGCTTAATATATCTTTGGTCAGTTTTCAATATTGATTACTGAAACAATAGTGTGTTCTAGGGCAGGTAAAAAGGACATTTATGTAAGTACAAGTAGGAGTGTAGAGAAATACAATGGTTATATTTGAGAACTGTATAATTTCCTCAGGTTTACCTTCCTCTCTGGAATATTTTCACAGGTTAGCAGTATGTCCCTACAGTCATTTAGAGATGGAAAAAGTACAATGTAGACCTCAGAGCTGCTCTTGTGGACAGTAAAAGCACTGTGCTAGGCAAGTCTGAACTCGAGTTCAGTTCCCAAAACGGCGAACAAAGTTGAAGAGCAAAAATGTCCAAGTTGTTTAATAGACAGTGACTTTCACCGCACAACCCAGGGGCAGAAGGAGAGGTCAGTGCACTCAGGTCAGATGCCACATCCTACACACATCCTTCCTCAGTTTATTAGCATTTGCTCCAACTTTTGTTCAAAGTTCTGATACAGTAGTTATCCTATGGAAATGCTTCATGTCAAACAATGTTTCTTGTGCTTCCCAACAAGCCTCTATTTATGATCCAGGACGACGAGTTGGCCTACTTTTTGTCTTTTTGTGGAATAACTAAGGCCATTGTTGTACAATTGCAGCATCATCTTCAGAATAGCTTTGCTTCATTTATTGTTACTATTGAAACTGGCCTAGACAATACTGCACCTTGATCAACAAGCAATAAAGTGTAGCAGCAACAACAATCAACAATCTGCAACAAAATGATCAGTATTTTCCAACTGTGATTCAGATCAGTCATGGTTGGGTTGATGTTGTCAATAAGCACTGACATGAGTGTGCGTGCTCGACTATGCCCCTGACCTCTTGTTGACAACGTGACACACTTTTCATGCACTAAATTGTAAAATTAAATTTGAATTGGTTTATGGAACTGATGAATAGGCTTTAGCTTAGAGCCAAAAGAGTATTACAGAGAAGCATGAAACACTCTGGACTATGTTTATTGGTTGCACAAAACTGTTTGTATTGACAACCAGTTGTATGACTGAATTTTAAATTCAAACTAATGTCTAACCGTTCATATTCAACTTCAGCAAGTACAGGTTTGTGCTTCAGACAATGAATGATACATTAAATCGGTCATAAGTGTTATAAAGATACACATGGCAAACGATAAAGTAGTGGAAAAACATCTGTTGATTTGCACTAATTGATATTTCACACAACATCATAGAAAATTGGGGATGGGCTCTTTTGACTTTGGCCATTTGGAATCCAGAAATTGCAAAGTAATGCACTAAAAATACTGAAAATATACAAGAGCAAATGCATACTTTCGCGTGGCCAAACCTTCAGACTGATGGCCAAGACTTCTAATTGACATGGAAAGCAACTATTCAAAATGTGTCATTTGTCAAAGTCATGTTTAGGGGCAATGTTGTTTTATGTTGTTCCAAGTCGATGTCCCTACGATAACAGACTGGCGTGCATCTAATAAATATTTCATAGGTTGGGAAAGTTTTCTGCAGCAATGGCCTCATAAGCTTGGCATACTTTTGAAAATCCTCCCAGACAGCAAACTGACATTGAATCAACGTGGAAACGACGTCTCTCATGACATTGAAACAACGTTGATTTGCTCATCGAATTAACGTTGAACCAACGTCAGACATTTAGCTTAGCATTCCAATGCGTTAGCTTAGCATTCTTCAAAGCTAAATGAAATCGAAAATTGGTTTGCTTTCATAACGTTGAAACAACGCGTTGATTTCAAGTTGATTTTCCGTTAGTTTTGAAAGAATGACGCATCTGACGTTGGTTCAACGTTAATTCGATGAGCAAAACAATGTCAGATCAACGTTGTTTCGATGTCATATTTCCACGTTGATTCAATGTCAGTTTGCTATCTGGGCTGTGTTCAGTTGATCCTGATAAGCATGCATTGTCACAGTTGTTCTTCTTCAAAGATGTGGTTTGTCGTCATAATGGTTTTATTTCCAGGTGGACTGTTAAAGAACTACAACACACAAATCTCTTGGAAATCCTATAGAATTCTACTAGTCAGATAACGATTTAGAAACCCATGTTGTGTGCCTAATGCGTCAGATGTTTAGCCACGGTCCATGGGCGTGATGTGTAAAGCTGAGACCAGAAAATGCATACAGTAACAAGACAAAAAGGTCCAGCTTTGGCTGCCTCTGCTGGTAGAAATTAATACTTTTATTCAGCAATGATGGATAAATTGATCAACAGTGACAATGTAATGTTACAAAAGATAAATAAATGCGTTTGTGTTTTTGGAGTAATTGCACACCAAAGAGGTCACTGGAAAGCGGTATGTCCTTAAGACATTTTGTAGAACAAACACAACTGTGCAGTCTATTAAGAATTAATCTAGTTGGAGTCTTCAGGGTCTCCCCATTGATTATTTGATTAAGAGATACACTTAGAGAAGCTCAATAAGCAGGCATAAGTCATGGTGGTATTGTAAATGAGGGTTAACTCCAGGCTAAGTCAATGAAGATAGGTGAAAATCATAATTCATTTGTTTGCCCGTAGTTTGCTCATACTCTTTAAGAACTGTTACATAACAGTGAACTTCATAATTTTAAAATGATTAGCGTACTTTATTATAATATTACTCCTAACATTTGTGCAGTACGCATAATGTGCATAGAATGCGAATTTTCGGTATGCATTCTGTATTGAATTAAAAATGCAAAATAACCTTAGTAACTGGACGCCACCTGAATTAAACATGCAGCGTAGCAATATGACAAACTTAATAGTAATGGCACAACAGTGTAGCATACTATTTTTGTGTATGTACTTTTTACATTGGAATTTTCTTTTGTAACAATAGGCAGATTTCAGTGTTTTAGTATTATATTTTTAATGTTAGCATTTAATATTCTAATTTTAAAGAAAACAAGTTTTGGGGTTGTGTAAATGAATTTAAATTTCTGCCTGAACTATCAATTCAATGCACATGGTCTTACTGTGAACAATTCATTCATTAGACTGTTATTTTACAACACACAATAGTTATATGATTGTATTTTTTTCTCATTCAATAGAGCATTCGATTGTACAGTAAGTATAAATATTTTTGGTTCATTTTCATGACTGAGAAAGACACATTTTTAATGTGTTCAATGCTAAAAGGTAAATTTGTCAAATTAAAGGAGTACACAAACATATAGATGAGCTCAAAGCTAACAGACAGTCTAAAAAACGTATCGGTCACCTAACGTAACCTTGGTTCTCTCTAGAAGAGGGAACGAGTATTGCGTAAGCTAGTTTAATCTTTTCTGAGATGTTGAAGCCAAAGAATTATCCTTAATTTTATATCCATTGTTCAACGCAGTGCAGCAGCTGCCAGACCTAGAGCGGGCTATCTAGCGAGCCCATAGGCTGCTTGCTCTGTGGCAACTGCAGTAGCCTAACAGTCGCGCCCAATGTGAGGCGCTCGTTCCCTCATGGCATCCCAGCCCGGCAGAATGGGCGTGGCTTGGTGTATATAAGTAAGGTTCAGATGCTGCTTCCCTGGTTTTCATCGACTAAAGCGAAAGTCGCTTGTGGCGCAAGCACGGCCAATTGCGCAATAGTCATCCCGTCTTCTAGAGAGAACCGAGGTTAATGTTTGGTAACTGATACGTTCTCTTACGAGAGGTTCTCTCGTATTGCGTAAGCTAGCTTTCGCGACGGAAACCCTTTGTCAATGCTGTGCGCGCCAAGCATCCACTACATGACCCCGGGGGGAACCCGGGGAGCCCTGATAAATGGGGATAGGTGGCAGTGCGGGCCAGCACATGTACATAAGCACTTTTGCTTACATATTTGTGATGCCCTGATCTTATAGAATGGCAAGTGTGTTATTATAGCCTTATGACGAACAGGCAACGCTTCGTGTGAAGCGTTTATTTGTAAGCGTGCACGCTCGGAGGGGGACAAGAGACTTACATTCATATAAGTGTTTACAGGCCGTGTAACAGAGCAGTTATCATACAATTTTAAGCGTGGCATGGTTGTTGGTGCCAGATAGACCGGTCTGAGTATTTCACAATCTGCTCAGTTACTGGGATTTTCACGCAAAACTATTTCTAGGGTTTACTAATAATGCTGTGAAAAGGAAAAAAAACATACAGTATGCAGCAGTCCTGTGGGCGAAATTGCCTTTTTGATGCTAGAGGTCAGAGGAGAATGGGCTGACTGATTCAAGCTGAAAGAAGAGCAACATTGACTGAAATAACCACTTGTTACAACCGAGGTATGCAGCAAAGCATTTGTGAAGCCACAACACGCACAACCTTGAGTCAGATTGGCTACAACAGAAGAAGACCCCACCGGGTACCACTCATCTCCACTACAAATAGGAAAAAGAGGCTCACCAAAATTGGACAGTTGAAGAATGGAATATGTTGCCTGGTCTGATGAGTCTCGATTTCTGTTGAGACATTCAGATGATAGAGTCAGAATTTGGCGTAAACAGAATGAGAATATGGATCCATCATGCCTTGTTACCACTGTGCAGGCTGCTGGTGCTGGTGTAATGGTGTGGGGGTGTTTTCTTGGCACACTTTAAACCCTTAGTGCCAATTGGGCATCGTTTAAATGCCACAGCCTACCTGAGCATTGTTTCCGACCATGTACACCCCTTTTATGGCCACCATGTACCCATCCTCTGATGGCTAATTCCAGCAAGATAATGCACCATGTCACAAAGCTCAAATCATTTTTGAAATGGGTTTTTTCGAACATGATAATGAGTCACTGAACTAAAATGGCCCCCACAGTCACCAGATCTCAACCCAATAGAGCATCTTTGGGATGTGGTAACAGGAGCTTCGTGCCCTGGATGTGCATCCTACAAATCTCCAACTGCAAGATGCTATCCAATCAATATGGGCCAACATTTCTAAAGAATGCTTTTAGCTCCTTGTTGAATCAATGCCACATAGAATTAAAGCAGCGAAAGTCGAAAAAGGGGTCAAACAAAGAATTAGTATGGTGTTTCTAATAATTCTTTAGGCGAGTGTGCATACAGTATATTATTGATAAACATTGCAAGCTATCAGAATTTCAGTTTACTTTTTGAATATAACTGAGTTGTTTTTCCCTACTCTTGACTTTTTCATGTTAAACTAATCCATTAAAAAACTAACAAAAATCTGACTACTATTTCATAGGTTAAATGCCTATAATTGTTTTATTTGTATTGGTTTTTATATTGGTGATTTTGGTCGTTGCTGGTATTTGGTATCAGATTGAACTGTAAATAAGGAGTATCATCTAACCCATACCGTCCCCTGTGGGTAAATGTAAGTTATAAAGAATGTCAGTCCCGTGTCTTGACTGATGAGCAGAGCGACAGTCTACTGCTAAAGCCTAGTTCACACTACATAATTTTAAGCCAGATTTAAGCCTGACACGTCACCGAGCCCAGAAAAATATCTAGCATGCAAGATATCCAGAGTTGTTGCACGACTCAACCTCAGTGATGTCATGAGCTACAGCCAATCAGAGCAAGGCATGGGTTGAGGTCACCAGTTAAAACTTAATTTTTCTTTTTTTTTTTTTTTTGCATTTTTTCTCAGAGCAAATCATTGCGCAAACAGTTTGCAGCAATAGTTTCTGTCTGACTTCCATATCTGCGTGTTGTGTTCTTTGTCTTCTTTGCTGGGTATTGGTGCATGTGCTGTTTCGCGTCATTTCTGTTTCGTTTTATCGCGTGATTTTTCGTGACAAAATGTGGTTTGTTGACAAGATTGAATCGTTGAATCGATCACGTTGTGTCGTGTGGTGTGAACAACTCAACATCGAACACATGATTTCACATAGAGCAAGTCATGTAGTGTGAACCGCACAGTTCAGCCCGACATTTTAAAATCATGTAGTGTGAACTAGGCTTAACTGGTCTGGGACACTTCTATGAGACTGGCTGGGAGTTTGAGTAAATGAATGACGTATCATTTTCATGCAAGTGATGTCCAGGCGGATGTCCACTCTCCTCATGACCGGACGCCCAAATAACATCAGCAGCACACTTGGAATGATGGAGAAAAATTTCCCCCTTAGTTGACATCCAGATCAAGGAGACCGTGTGTTGAAGAGGATCAGCTATAACACTGGACAGGGGGGGTTTGACCTATCTAACCCACCTGCAGTCACGCTTGTAATGAATCAGAGGGCTGTGGCGGTGCTTTGATAGATGATATTGGGAATGAGGTTATTAGTCCCCTCTGTGAATCTGTTTTGTGGAGTTGGAGTGAATAATTAGTCGGAGTGAAGCAGTTCACATTTCTCACAGTTTGGTTTGCATCACAATTTTGGTTCAGTAAATACTTTGTAGGCTGCTATAAGGGGTGCACAATTAAATTTACATTTTGTGAAATGTCACAGCATGAACAGTTCTGTTGTCACCGTCAAAGACCATTAGGACACATTGGTTACTAGGATACATCATGAGGGTTCATCTTACACACCAGAGATATGACTAAGAGTGATGCATCCGTTCCAGAAAAAAAATCAATGATTGTGCTTCTCAAATTAGTGAGGGTGTTGTAGCAGTTAAAGAGCATTCTGTAGGTAAAAAATCTAAATTAATAGATAATTAAAAAAATTGGATTAATAGATGTATGAAAATACCATATGAAAAGTTAATGCCGGATTTAAAATGTTTTAAAACAACATTATGGTACTGATTTAGTAGATAAAGTGAGCGTTTCTTGGACTGCTCGTAAAAACAGCTTTTTTTTCAACATCGCGCCATTTTACGTCATGTTAGGAAGCCTCAGGCTCAGATCAGAGTAGGCTGGTATTCAGTGAGAGTGGTCATCAGTCAGTGTGCTTTTGGTACTTTTGTATTTTAATTTATCATCGTCATGGTAAAGTATTGTGTTTGTGGAGGTTGCAAAAACTTAGGCCTGTAAGTGTCCATTACAAGAAGGACGGTGCTATAGCCTATAGACCATTTCACAAGATGTAAACAACACTGGTCCAAAAGCACTTCCTGTTTCAGTTTGTAACTGTTTTCTTTATTTCACATGTAAATAAAACATCTTAAAGATGTTTGTTTAACTTTTTGATTCAGTTTTAAATGTTCTGTTGGTTGTATTTTATCCCAACTTTTATGTAGTGTTAAGAAACTGAAACAGGAAGTGCTTCTGGACCAGTGTTGTTTACATCTTGTGAAATGGTCTATATCTTTCGTTCCTGGTGCAGTTTGTGCAGGGGAAGAGACGGGATTTCTCTTCCGCACCAGCTTCGGAAAACGCGGTCATGTTCAGATCAAAACGCGTTCACTTCAGATCAAATGATTATCATCCCGGGGATATGGAGGAGTTCAACATAGGATGCCGAAGCAAGAATATTGATCGTCGTATTATCGTATACTATACCAATGGCATCAAATAGTTTGATATAGGTAGTCATGTCCTAAATAGAGGCAACTTGTATTTGAAAAACAAAATTGGTTGTTTAAATACTCAAATCTACCTGAGCGGGTCCTAGTACCGGCTGATTGAAGTGAGTACATGGCAGGACAATGGCTCCACTCGGAGATTGTAGAACGTGGAAGGTCCACGAACCTGCAGAATCGTGACATACCTCTACCAACTCCCAGTGTTATCCTTACGTCCAGATCCAATGCTATCTTTGAATTAGGCTCTTAGTATTATTTGAAGTTAACATTATAAAATACATAGACTTACACCACACAACAAGTTGAGGATAAATTATTTAAAATTGGGGAAGTCCAGAGTTATGGACATGACATTTGCAGCAGGGACGTGCACAGGGGGGTTGCTCAGGTTGCCCGGGCAACTGCCCATATGCCCTTCTCGACTCAGGTTGCCCTTCTGAGGAAAAAAAAAATCGTACAATGGATGTAGAATTTCACGTAGGCCTAGACAAAAAATTATATAAAAATCGCAAAGCCTATATAAAAAAAGTCAAAACTTGAAATATAAATTCTCAGAAAATACATAATATATTGAAACATATGTTTATCCATATAGTTCAGACATTAGACAAATATCAGTCTACGTTTTATTTTTAATATTATAGGGAAATAGACATGCATTCATGCGTGACAAAAAAATCTTTGAATTTAGGAGACTAAATGTATTTATTTTTTTCGTAATTCTGTGAATTACACTCCGCAAATCGGACGAGGTTTGCATTTATGAGGAAAAAACTGTTACAGACATGACAGTTCTGCATTATGGACACGACCGCTCTGAAGCGGCACTAAAAGACTGCTTTAAACCTTTCTCATAGACCTCAAACAGAAGACACAAAGCCTTTCATTAAAGTGAATTTCGTTTAGTATTAATTGTATCTTAATTTTAATCAATGTTTCATCAACCAATTGCCTTTAAGAAGTAAAAGCAGACAATCATAGGCTAATAAGGTGCCAGCGTGTGCTGGATTGTTCTGAGGCTAATCATAGGCTAATAAGGTGCCAGCGTGTGCTGGAACGCGTCTCATAAATAAATAGCTAGGCCTATACCAAAACTCAGCTTATAAGTATATCCTACTCTACAGATCTGAAAAAATATATATTGAAATGTCTACATTTCAGAACAATTCAGAACGAAAGAAAACAGACTGCTCTCTGCTTATGAAATGAAATGGCCATTTCTCTCTGTTGCATTCACTAGCCTACTGCGAAGATCGTGAGTAAGCATTGTCAACTTCATCTTTAAACAATTAAAATGTCTCCTTGCTATATTTGACATATTAATAAAAATTGCTTTTGCTGGTTCTTTGTGACAGCTTTTAGGTACTTTAATTATCGGCAGTGCCGCTGCCACCATGTTACATGAACGCATCAAAAACATGATTGCAGGGGAAAAACATGAAAATTACCACCTAAACATCTATTCCACTAGCCAGCACGAGCACAAAGTCCGAAATCATGCCTCACCGCTCTCCTGTAAAAAATAAAACGCTATACAAATATATCAGATGCTGCCAAATAATCTTTATTTACAAACTTGGACACCACACGCGACTACAGACTCACCATGAACAGGTGACTTAGCCTGTGCATTTTTCATTCGTTAATGTCTTTCTGGGTTTTTTTGGGGGGGGTTTTTTACAATTAAAACCCGGTAACTGAGCAGATTGTGAAATACTCAGACTGGCCCGTCTGGCACCAACAACCATGCCACGCTCAAAGTTGCTTCAATCACCTTTCTTTACCATTATGACATTCAGTTTGGAGTTCAGGAGATTGTCTTGACCTAAACCCCTTAATGCATTAAAGCAACTGTCATTTGATTGTTTGATTAGATAATTGCATTAATGAGAAATTCCTAATAATCCTTTAGTCAAGTCACATTTATTAATATAGCGCTTTTTTACAATACCTTTAGGTGTGTGTGTATGTATATATATTACACTGCCTTAATTTAGCATGTTCTAAAAAAATGAGTCTGTGATGTACTGTAATGAAGTAGTTGTTTAGCTTCCTCAAGGTTTTCCTTTTAAAACCGGACCTAGACCATCCAATACTAGCTCCAAAGAAATTCACTATCTCCACCATTCCTCCAAACCTTTTTACACCACCTTTTAAATAAGAAATATTCTGTTTAGAGTTTAGTTTTGTTTAGATTACGTGACCCAAATCACTGAAAATAAAACATTCGGGAGTTGATATAGGAGTTAATGATGAGAGTGAACCATATTTCCTTTTTGGATTTTTATTTACTTTATATTTTAATGTGTGTGTGTGTGTGTGTGTGTGTGTGTGTGTGTATCACTAGTGCCTGACTGCTACTGTATGCATTTGTTTAGCTTAGACTTGAATGGTTTGACTTTATATGAACTTCATAGTTCTCCCATCGTGTGATGCCACCAGGGATGAAATGTCAATGACTTGCTCTTTGATTTTCTTATTTTAGCACAGCTCCATCTGTAACCCTGAGAGCTGACCCATAATTACCCTGTGAATGCCGAGATACCACCCTGAATAAAACACGAGAACTATGAGATTGACACAATTTGAGATGAACCTCTCAGATCTAGACACACAATTGGACCAAATCTACCATTGCCTTTTGTCTTTTTTTTTCCAGGAGTCACTTCAGGGCTGTCAGATTTTTGGTGAGGATCCCTGAGGGATTTTGTTGCTTTGCAATGCAGATCCTGTACTAATTGTTATACCTGCTGCTAATCTTCTTCCAGGAGGAGAAAAACGATCGACTCTCCTGACCCTCTGGCGATATTTTATAGATGAGACCACCGAGCAATGTGCTATTCCTTGAAGTGCGTAGAAGGAAGCTTTTAGCAGTGCAGCGAGTTCCACTAAAGACTCACAGATGCACCATTTTCAAACTGCGTCACAGGGGAAAAAGAGAGATGCTGACATGTTAACATGATGTGCACTCCCAGGACCATGGGAAACTGGTTGGGATTTTCTAAATGAATAACGAAGTGGTTTAGAGGCTAAAGAAGGTCTGTCTTTTAGTTTACTCCTTCAATATGTGTTCTTTCAAGCTGCTATAAAGAAAATGCTGAAAATATACAGTAAAATGTTTATTATATTACATTTATATTTGCGGCAGTAAATTTCCCCCGAATTTCCCAAGAAGTAATAGCATTCCAACGCGTCATGCCATGGTCCGTCTGTTTTGTTCTGTTTGTGAGCATTTTTTTTCCCAATAGAAATTTATTAAATTCCCTACTTAAATCTTTAAATGTCTTTTTTTCAAAATGAGTTATTTTAACAGTTAAAGTTACTATGCGACATGTGCAAGGTTGCATTTGTCATCCATCACCGTGACATCAAGTGGACTTTTAAAGCTGAAATGTGTAGCTGAAATTAAGCTTGGAATAACGAGATGGATAGAACTTTCTTGTCGGTGGATTGTAATGCATCACAGTCAGTCAGGTAACGTTACAAGGAAGTGAGACGACGGCTACTAAAATTAGGTAAGACAAAAAGTTTTATTTTTCGCAACTCGAGTGAAATAATATGTGACAATCCGTTCGAGTTGGGTTTGTGTCTTCCTGCCAGGTTCGGGTCCAGTTTTCAAATAATAGACGGGTCCAGGTCTGGTCCGGGCAGTACTTTTATGGCATTTCTCGGGTCTGCACGGGTCCGGATCCAACTTTTGAACGACGTGTCCGGGTCGGTTCGGTGTAGCACATTAAAAGGTCTCTTCCGGTTCGGGTATGAATTTTTGTACCCGTGAAGACCTCTACTTTGCTCTCAACAGAAGCTCCGCTTGGCTCGGGTCCCACCCCTCACTTTACACCTGTCTCTGAGACTGAACTGCTTTGTTAAAACAATGTTAGAACTCATTCACACTAGCTATTCATCATCTCACACCTCTGAGTCACAGAATTCTCCCAGCCTGGACGCACTAAACGAGTTATTTACCTACGCTTCTCATTATTTCTCTTATTTTTACCTTTTTTCAAACCAAACTATACCCTTTCTTTGACTGTTTGCAAACAGGTGTGAAAATCTGGCAGAGAGCTTAGATCTGGCAGAGAACTGAAGTGACATGCTCTTTGTGTGTCAGTTAATTTTGGACGGGCAGTTTGCAAATATTTTGATCCATACACACATGTTCTTGAATGGAACAAACTGATGTTTTAACCCTTTTTTTCTAAGAGGTCATTTTAAGCATTGTATGATGGTAATTTTATCATGGCTAACATAAAATCATGTTTAACTTTTTACTTTTCTAATGCATATCCCTAGTCTTATTGTGAATTAATTAATTCAATATTGAATTATTTATTTAATAACATGAAATAATTTATTTGGAATCTTTCATACAAATTTAAAGACTTGCTTTGTCTCTCAAATGACTTTCCTTTTTCGATGATGTCATCGAGGCCATGTGGGTTAGGACGATCATGTTTTTTTTTTTCCAAAAAAGTGACATCTTTTGATAATGTGCAGTGCACAATATAAGCTCCTTGGCATTTATATACTTGACTATCTGTGTAGTCTGTTTGGTGAAAATAAAAGTAATATATGCCTCAGTGGTCTGTCTGTGAATCTGGATAGGACACAGAGAGGGGATGAACTGGAATGTCATGGATCTATATTAAAATAATGAATAACATCCCTGAGCAAAAGGGAGGGAAATACACAGAGCAAACCGTCTAAATGACTTCCATTAATTCACATTCTACAGACTCTTCTTCGTGCTGTGCAGTCAGTGTGTGCATGAGTTTTTTTTTTGTATGTTTGGTGCCTTACACCCTTCATTAAACATCTGCTTAGCTTTAATAGAATTCTTTTTGAATTTGTGGTTGAAGTAAAACAAAACATAAGCTATAAATCATTATTCCTTTTCAGAAGAACACTAGGGCTCTGAAAGACTAAAATGCTTCTAAAATCTCTATAGTGAATTTGTTGGTAGTAGTGTTAGTGTGAGGTTATTTTATGCCTGGTTAGTGCTATTAACTAGCGATTTCTTTTTACTTATTAAATGCGCCCATATACTAGCGTTGTATGCTAAACAGTTTGTAGAGATAAAAACTCTTTACATTAGATTATAATGAAAACAAATCTCAGAGAACGGTCAAACTAGGTACCAATGTTTTATTAGACCAAAGGTTCATTTTGCACCGGAGTTCTCCTTTAAGGTTTGACACAGCTGTACAATCCCATTACGGGCAGCCGCCGACGGAAAGTGCGTGGTCCACATGGCTCCTTCCCAGATAGCAAACTGACATTGAATCAACGTGGAAATATGACATCGAAACAACGTTGATCTGACATTGTTTTGCTCATCGAATTAACGTTGAACCAACGTCAGACGCGTCATTCTTTCAAAACTAACGGAAAATCAACTTGAAATCAACGCGTTGTTTCAACGTTATGAACGCAACCAATTTTCGATTTTCATTTAGCTTTGAAGAATGCCGCGTCTGACGTTGGGTTAACGTTAATTCGATGAGGAAAATCAACGTTGTTTCAATGTCACGAGAGACGTCGTTTCCACGTTGATTCAATGTCAGTTTGCTGTCTGGGTTCCCAGGCAGGAAACACATAAGATTTGGCAGTCCCCGTCGCTGATGAAGCGAGGTATTTGAAACAATGCCCCGGCTCTTTTAGACAAGTTTTGGGAAGCAAGTATTCAAAAGGATATAGGCGCCAGATAGCGCAGCAGGAACGGCGATGAAGCAGCGATGGCGGCTTCGAAATTCAGTGCAGATGGCTTGTCCTGCTGAGATGCTCGTTGACGGCGCTGCTTCTTCTGGAGAGTCAGCGACGTGAAGAGATCACTTCGCTGCAGAGATGAAAAATCAAAGAACACCCTATCTGGACTCGGCGTATATAGCAATAAGCCACGCCTATTTCGGCGGGACATGACAAACAAGGTGCTTACGTCATGACCAGTCCACCGATAGGTTGTAGCATTTGCCACAGAGTGACCAATAAGCATGTAAGCTGCCTCGCCTAGCCCTGCTCTGTGCAACAATGCGTTTTACATACAGTATAGGAAAAATTAAAGGATATTATTTTGGCTTCAGTATTCTCGAGAAAAAGGGATTTTGCCGTAGCGTAAGCTAGCTTCCTCCTTTTTGCACCGATCCGCCCAGGGAGCGCAAATTCAATCCCTATTCCCTATACGTGCGTCTGTGGAGGGGAAAATCCCGCTTTGAGCGCGTGCAAAATAGGAATGAGACATGCATTTGTGTATAAAGTCATTTTCGCCGGGTGCAAGATAGGGCCCTATGTGGTAAATGCAAACTGATCCAGGCATTATTTTAGGCATGTATTTATTTGAGTAACTACAATTTGACTCTACTATAATGCAGGGGCGTAGCCAGAATTTTATTTTTGGAATTTTATTAAATTTGGAATTTAATTTTATCTTTAAATGAGGGGGCAACATTATTTATATATATATCAAGTTGATCTTTCCGTGCTTTTTAAAAAAAGTGTAATATTGTACTTTGAGTTTGAGCGCCTGCCATTGTCACGGCATATTAACCAGTCCCTCCAGGATTTCACGATTTTTTTTTGTGATTTTTGCGATCAAAATGATTTCCAAAAATTTGTGAAAAAATTTGCGATTTATATTTAACATTTACCATAATAGTATTCAGTCCTTCCAGAAAAACACAGAGTTTTTTTTGTGATTGTTGCGGGCAAAAATTGATTGATTATGCGGCCAGTTTTCTTTAAAAATGCGATGGAATATGTGGGATATTTATGCAATTTTATGCGATGAAATTGCTGGAATTTACAAAAATTGAGGAAACTTGCAAAAATTGCGGTTTGATGAAAAAGAGAAAAAAAGTGATTCCCCCAACATCCTGTTAATATAAGAGTCATTTCTTATTACTTCCTTTGATAAACAAGCATACTACATCATAGAAAGTGCTGGGAATATTTAATTTCTCATCTCGTTTTATTTCAGACTGTAAGAGTGTAAATAAGGTGTGGCCCCTTTAAGAGCTGCGCGCTCCCTGTTGAACTGTCGTACACCCCATGTGTGCGGGTAATTTCTGTTTGATGCTACTTCTTTTATCTTATGTTGTTTATTAAGTAACAATGTGACAGTAGAACGTTCGACAGACAGATATAGCCTACGAGTTTGATTTGTGAGATGTCAATCGCCTCCGTGAGTCTGTCTGGCGTCGCGTAATTGCGTCACTTCATAACGTTCCCATGGAAACAGGGGGAAATGGCTGCTCTTATGTGAAGCAAACGCAACATTTTTCAACTTTTTGCTAAGATACATGTGACTTTTTTTTGCAACGAAAATGCGAGGATTATGAAATTATGCAAACCCCGCATATTTTGCACGGAAATCGGCAATTTATGTGGCGAAAGTGAGGCGTATTTGAAAAAATGCGGCCCCCGCATAAATATGCGGACTTTGGCTGATTTTGCATTGAATTCAGCGATCGCATAATCGCGTTTTTCTGGAGGGACTGATTAACTCTCACGCAAAGATGAAGATGACAGCGTACGTTACGCGCAACACGTTATATAAACAAATCAAGTTTGAAAATAAGCCGCATTTTACCGCGCAGCATTTTGATTGGTCAATCTATCAATCCTAATAAAACAACTTTTTTTTTTTTTTTTTTAAGCAATCAGAAATCTGAGGGGACCGGACATGTAAATGAGGGGGCCTAGGCCCACCCAGGCCCCCTCGTGGCTACGCCACTGCTATAATGTGCTGTTGCAGCAGTAGAAGAGTTAGTCATTCCTTACAGTTTAATGTTTCTCTCTCTCTCTCTTTCTCTCTCTCTCTTAAAAGCTGTGACCATTGGACTGTGCTAGTCATTGTATAGCTCATTGAATCAAAGTTTCAGGAACCGAAGGCATAGTTTAATGATGCCCAGTAGTGTAATGAAGATCTACCATTATTTGGTATATATATGATCTGTGTAATTAATGACTTGTGCTTTTAACAGCAGAAGAGATATTATATCACAGAATGCTTGTATCATGGCTTCTCTAAAGCTCAAACATTAGATTTTGACTAAAGTCCCCTTTTAATATTATAGGGATGGTTAACTGCTTTTTTCTTTGCATGATTGTGTTTATGGGGTGCAATATAACATGTATTCGTGGATTTTCTTTTTTTAAAGAGTCTTATATTTCATCAATTTCACCTTTATTGTCACCTGCTTTCTCCTCTGTCATTTGAACGACCAGTTTACATTGTGATTCTATGAAACCACTCCCTCAGAAACAGGAAATGGGCTCAGATTGGTTAGTTTGGGCCGGTGTTTTGTGATTGGCTAAACTGTGTAGTGCATGTTGTCCGGAAACTTCACTCCCATTACCTTTATGAGCGAAAGTTGCATTATGTATTCCTGTAAAATATAAATAATGGTGTCGATACTGCAGTGTCAGTATGAGCCAGAATCAGACCCAGAAAGCGGCGATGAAGAGAGTCAAGCAGAACCTCCCCAAACACGGCTCTTACAAAACATTTCTGAATGGTAATTTTTTAAAAATTATTATTATTCTATTCTCTTCTACTATTATTACATACGAATTTCGATACATTGTTACTTGAAAATGCTACTGCTGCTTGTTAGCTTTTGAGATACATTTCTTTCCTGATTAAACATTTAATATAACTGAATAAATGTTTTTTAAAGTTATTTTTTATCGATATAATGAACAACCATTTATCTATTCACAAAACTTAGTTTACTCAGTGTATCGTTTTATTTAGGTGTACCCTGCATGTGGCAACTGTGATAAAACCATACTGTACACAACAGCTGAAGTTTGCTGTGGTTATATATTTTTTTAACTTTATACAGGTTGGTCTTACACAAATAGCATTGAACTAACTGGCTACTATATATACACAAACAGCGTTGGCATTGGTTTACGTTCTTGATCAAATCGAAAAATTACATCATAAAGTATTTACACATGAAAAATACATTTACAAAATTTGTACATATACAAATTCAGGTCCAAAATGTTTGTATGCGTTTTTCACAGACATGATATAGCATAACTAAGTGGCTACTTGTCAACGCTGGCATTTGATAAAACTAAAAAATTATGGGCCCTATTTTAACGATCTGCGCAACGCAAGTGTCACTTTGAACGCAAGTGTCAAAGCGAAAAGCGCAAGTAACTTTGTGGGCGGGTCTCGGTGCTGTTGCTATTTTACCGGCGGGATAAATGCCGCCTGGCGCAAATCTAAAAGGGGTTGGTCTGAAGTAGCTTCATTATTTATAGGTGTGGTTTGGGCGTAACGTGAAATAAACCAATCAGAGCGCCATCTAACATACCCTTTAAGAGCAAGTGCGCATGTTGCATGACGGGTTGTTATTATAACGGCGGATTTACCCGGCGCGCACCAGGAGCGTTCACAGCCGATGAGACCGACGTTCTTGTCAGGGCAGTGAAAGACAGAGAAGTGACGTTGTATGGGGATAGGAGAAACCCTCGCACATCAGCATCGGTTAAACATTAAATACGTATGTTTCTTGTCACTATTGGGTAAACAGGTCTCATCCTTTAGTACTACAATTAGCCTTAAAAAATGGGTAAAAAGTTTTTTTTCATCTTCATGTAAACCACAATGATTTCCCTCATGTGTTAATATTTTTCCTTGTTATAATGTATGATTTGCTAAAATTAAAAAAACTGCTGCATCTGTGTTGATGAGAGAATCAAAGTGTATGCGAGTTGTGCACCCGCTACATTATGGCCAAGCATGCGCGCTTAAAATAGGATTATGAACAACGCGCAATGCGCCAGGTCAGTGGCGCAATTGTTTTCTGGAAACGTAAAATAGCACCAGAGAATGTTTGCGCCGAAACATGCCTCCTTTTTGCGCCGATCCGCCCAGGGAGCGCAAGTTCATTTCCTAGTTTACCGACGTGGAGGAAAAAATCCCGCTTTGCGCTTGTGCAAAATAGGAATGAGACATGCGTGTATAAAGTCATTTGCGCCGGGTGCAAGATAGAGCCCTTTGTCTGAAATTATACATGCAAAAACATTTAAAATGATTAAGTCTTAGCCTACTTGCAGGTTGTGGCCCAACAACTGCTGCCTCTGGTTTTAAAGTTGGAACTGCTTCATGTTTTAGTAACAGTTTCTTGTTGAATCCGGTATTGAATTCATGGAGATTCTGGAAGCTGTCTTGCGTAAAATGCGCAGCACAGAGAGCTAAATTACAATTACATTACGATTGTAATTTTCAGGAACATAATCAAACTTAAATATTACCCATTGTTGAACTACAACATCTGTGGGAAGCCCGAACACAGAAGACCGTATAAGTTACGTATAAATCCTGTAGTCCCATTTGAGTTGTTTTTGTAGGCATTAAACTTCCTGATTTTTAAATGATGATATCTCTGCTTACTCTGAACTTTCAGTGCTGCAACTTTGCAGATACTGTTTATGCACCAACAGCAACATTACACATTATTTAAAATGAAAAAAGTGAAATCGCAATCAACCCCCCCTTTAACACTCATTTCCAGTGATTTGATCGGATAACACTCGACTATGTTAGGTGGTCAAGGCTGGATTCTCAGCACTTTCTCATTAGATATGCATTGGAATTAAGACAAATGTGTGCCCATCTTAATGTTAATACAAGACCATGTTAATACCAGGTGTAAATGAAGCATAACTTTGAAATCCCTCTGAGAATACTGAATGCAGTGCATTGTTAAAAAAAAAAGAAATTTGTTACCTCATGGACTTTACTTTAGTAATGTTCATTGAGATGGAAAAAAAAGCTAAATGTTAAAGAAGGACGCAGATATAGAAAGAGATATTTGCATGTTAATTTCAGTTCTGAGA
The DNA here is from genome assembly GCF_988280905.1 of Pimephales promelas. NCBI lineage: Eukaryota > Metazoa > Chordata > Actinopteri > Cypriniformes > Leuciscidae > Pimephales > Pimephales promelas. Next base: position 19,142,448 of record NC_142778.1, read on the forward strand.
ATACTTAAAAAAATTCATTTGATGACCTTCCAAAAAGTTCAGAGCAGGCATTTTCATTTAAGATCCATTAACAAAAGGCTATGTTTTGGATCATGTCAGTCCATTCTTAAAAAAGGTACAAAACAACAATAACATTTGAGTACTTAATTTAGCCTTTAATTTTGACTAAAATGCATCCATTTAGGGAGAAGATAAATCTACTGTAATCTTCTTAAAAGTTTGAGGTCTATTTTGTAATGTCATGAGCAGGTTTTGATTGTGCTCAGTAAATCTAATGTTCTACTGCTTTCTGAGAAAGCATAGACTGAGCTTAGGGATTTTGTCAGGGTTTTGTATGCCAGAAGGGCTCATTTTGTGACAAAAACTGCATTGTCAGTGTCTTGCCACAGGGTACATGTGTATACAGGATACATTCATATATTAATCACCTGTTACTCCCTGATGGTGTATGTTTGAAGAGTTATAGAGGGACTTGAGGAGCTAGAATTCTGCAGTGAGTGCAGAACTTGCTGGGTTTAATTGGATTATTAGTGATTCTTATGGGCTGTATACTTCCAAAAAGCAGAGCTGAGGTCTTGGGGAAAACAGAGAAGTGAAGTATTCAATGAAGTAAGGAAGGAAAGAGGCAGAGTGAAAGAGACAACACATTAAGAGAGGAAGAGAGAAGCAAGAAGGCAAGAGAAGGAAGGAATGAAGGAAGGAAAACATAAAAGAAAAGATACAAATATGGCTGGATGAAAAGATTGAATGGAGAGCAGAAATAAATGCAGGAAGGAAGGAGAAAGGGGTTGGAGGATGAAAGGAAGGAAACAAAGGGGGAGAAAGGGGGTAAGGAAATGAAGGGTATAAAAAGGAAGCATGCAGAAAAGAGCATGTAGGAAAACATGGAATGAAGAAAGGAGAAAGTGGGAAGAACAAAATGATTGAAAGCAGGAAAGAAAACCTGATTAAAGGATAAAGGATTAAGGGCAGGAAAGAACAAGAGAAGAAGAAGAGAAAAGATAAAAAGAAAGAGGGAAATGGAGGGAGGATAAAAGCCAGAAGGTATGCATTACAGAATATAAATCACTATCTACTTTTAGATAAGCTGTATGCAATTGGTTTATCTCAAAATGCATTATTATGGTTTAATTCTTATCTACATAATAGAAAACAATGTGTTGTTCTTAAAGGGAGTAGGTCTGATTTATTTGTACAACAAAGAGGTTTACCCCAAGGTTCGACGTTGGATCAGCTCTTCTTTTCACTATTTTCATTAAATATCTGCCTCTGTTCTAATTCTTCAACTCTATGCAGATGATACTGTCATTATACATCCAAATAACATTTATTCCAAATCCAAACTGCCCTTCAATTGGATTTTAGTACCTTACAGAAATGGCTATTATCTTATAATCTAATGCTCAATAACACTATGGTCTTTGGTACAAGAAAGACTCTAAAAACAAAAACTAATAATCTAAATATAACATGTAATGATGGTACTTCTTTGAATGAGGTTGACAAAGTTAAATATTTGAGTTTATGGCTTGATCCTGAACTTACATTCAAATCTCACATTGACCACCACCTTCACAAAATTAATTTTGCAACCTGTATTTAATTTCAATCCAGAAATTGTTTTACACTTAGTGTCCAAAAAACAAAAAGTGGCCAGCCAACTGAGAGTGCCATTTTTTTTGACTATGCCTATGTTGTTTATCAAAATGCATCTAAAACTAGCTGTCACGATGCAGGAGGAGGCAGACAAGGGGTTGGATCCAAATGCAGTGATTTATTAATAACATTGACAACTAAAAGGACAAAATTCAAACAAAGGAAATACCCGCGATGGGGAAACAAAACGCAAACACGGAAAACATCAAAGGCCGCACAGGCAGGATAAACATGAGGAAGAGCACGGAGACAGGCGTCCACAAACATCAACGATCGACAAGGGAATGGAGAACAAACAGGGTTTAAATACACTGGAGACATGATGATGACAAACTACAATCAGGTGAGCACAATGACACAGGGCTGGCAGTGATGAGTGCTGGGGATCATGGGAAATGTAGTTTTAACACGAAGACAGTGAAACACGGGGCGGACAACAAGGGATCATTACACTAGCCTTCTACCCCTTAATACAGCATACAATAATCTCTGTAGATTTTCACTTGGATGTTCCTTACTCATCATTGTGTCATGTATAATTTACTTAACTGGCCCTCACTCAATATAAGAAGACACATACATTAGCTGCAACTCTTATTTAAATGTGTACATTTTAACTAACATTTTAACCTCAATAATTATAACAGCTTCTGGTACCGTATTCTTCAATACATACTGTAACCTGAGGCATTCTAAATACTTATTTTTCATGCCTATAGTCAAAAAAACCAATAGGACAGAGAGCATTAATGTTTAAGGCTCCTTTAGTCTGGAATAACTTTCTGGAATTTGTCTTCTTATTTTGAACTAAATTGTTCATGTTTCAGATGATAATATACTAATTTACAAGTCACTTTTTGTCATTTTATTCCTTGTTTTTGCTGGATTTCACCACAGGTTCTGTGTGGCTAACTAGTGGTTATATTTACCTAATAAACTTTTAAATGTCTTTTTTTTTTTCTTTTATGTCAGTGTGTTGATTGTTGTATTCAATGTAATAAAATGTTTTCATGATTTGTAATCAGAGCATTTTTTCTTTTGTCAAATCAATTTAGATAATTTATGTAGTTCCGATAACATAATATTTTGAGTTTCTGATGATTAAATCAATCTCCTTCATTGTATGAACTCAATTTTTCCATTTCAATGAACTTAAAATTTTAAGGCAACCAGCTTACTTCTTTTTTAAAGTTTAACCAACAATATTTTTTTACCGTGTTGTATACGTCTTATTATTGTAATGTGTATGATTTGTCCTTTGTTTTGTATTGTATTGTATATTAGGACCCCCTCGAAAACGAGATGATTCATCTCAGGGGGTTTATCCTATTCAATAAACTTATAGTATAAAAGAAAGCAAAAACAAAAATAAATAAATACAGGAAGAGGGAAGAAAACAAAAGACAATGGAGAAAGTGATATCTATTGTTTGTGTGGTTAAGGAGCGGACTGCACTGCATCAAAGATCAGGCCTCTGTGTGTAGGCTGAGCAGGAGGTATGTGACTGAGAGCCAGAGTGAGAAAATAAAGAGCAGGAGTAGACGTGTTCACTGCTCATCTCTCTAACTGTGGCTCAGTAATGAGGCAGCACCAGTGCTCAGCGCTGTACAGACTGTGCCATGCGTTCAATGTCGTGCTGAGAACATGCCGCACTGCGGGCGATTCGGGCTGTGCTGCGGCGCCTCTGCCCGGCGTCCAAGTGTGTGGCACCCTGCGGTCCTGAGACTGCCAACTCCGCTCTCTTCCGCATAGGACTTTGGGGCTTTTGGCCCTCATTAGACGGTGAGCAAGTGTCATTTGATATACAACAATGCCTTTTGAATCTCACTCTACCTTTGACCCTTATCTTGCCTTTGGCAACCAGCCTTCCAGCTTTTAACTATTTATGACAAGTCTCATTGCACTTTTTTTTTTCCTGATCAAAGGACACTTTAGTTTTCTTTTCCTCTTTAATGTACCTCCCATTTCCCTCCTCTTGTTAAGTCTGTAGACCTGATAAATCCTCACTTCGCACATTTCCTACGCAGTTTGGCTACTTGCACTAAAGCAAAGTAGACGGAAGTAAGGGAACAAAGGAAAACAAAGGATTCCCAAGGTTGTCTTTCATTGTGGTGAGCTTTTCCCCTCCAGGGTATTGTGTTACACTTCCTCAGTCTGTCTTCCCTCAGTGGTGCAAGTCTCTGAGCTGGAAGAGGATATAAAGGCTTCTGACTTATCCCTCAGGTAAGCCCTGTCCTGAGGGTCAAGCCTGTGCCACCCTTTGAAGCTTTTCTTAATTATAATAAAATTTGAGTGTTTCTCAATTGATCAACGTGATAGGTGTTATGCAACCTTTTTGCTTCCATAAAGGAAGCAAATGATAGGTTGTGTGGGACCTGAGATTATGTGTAGGGAACGGGTTGTATTTTGACTTGGAGCTTGGTTATTGGGGGGAGACTTGCTGAAGCTGAAATGAAATTATGTTTCAGAGTTTGGGTAATTACATTTTCAGAATAAATGTGATGAAAACCACCATTCCTTGTTAGTACTTTGAAATAAAGTGAACCAATGACTCATGGACAGCAATATTGGCAACATACATTAAGAAAGTCAGTAAGGGCTATCTTGACGTCATGTTGACATCATGTGGCTTTGCTAGCATAAATCAGTGCAGAGCCGGCCTGAGGCATAAGCGAACTAAGAGACCACTTAGGGCCCCTTGGCCACCAGGGGGCCCCCTAATCGGAGTTATTTTTTATTTTTATTTTTTTATATTACTTAAACAAGTAACATAAATCAATGAATGAATGAATATGACTGAATGAATCATTCAAGACAACAAAACTCTGATTCAATGATCAATATACCTGCCTACAAGTTACAACTGCTGCTGTGTCTGCCAGCGTTTAAGTCATGCGCATAATCCTCTAGACACCTCGCGCGTGCATAGACAATTTGTGCACAACTGCGCCTAGTTACGGTATCTGTATCGGAGAAAACAGCCCGCAGGGGAACTTAACCTTCAAGGTGTAAGGTTAGCAGTTTGAATAAATAATAAACATAGCAGTTTGAACTCTTCTCAACTTTATTATACCACACATCAGACCTCCAAAAACCGACACTCCAGTAGCCTACGTGCGCAGTCTGCACACGACCCATCTACGGCAAGCCCAGAGGGGAAAAATACATTGCATACACACATACAACGAGCGTCAGAACATCATTACCGGTATTATAGTAACAGACTTCGTTGGATTATGTCATGTAATATCTAACAAAGTCTGTTACGATAATAATAATAATAATAAAGTTTTTGAGGACAGTTACTGTATTGAGACAGTTGAGAAATAGTAGGCCAAATAATTTTAGTTTTCAACAATAGGCTTGTTGAAGCCTTGCTCTTATGTTTGTCAGTTTTGTCATAATTTTAGCTAATAATTTATTGTATATGTTTTGAGACAGTTTTAAGACTGTTAAAACTTTTTTATTTAAGTAGGCATCTATTTTTTGGATTAATTTTAGTATTAATTTTTAAATTATTTTTTTTAAGTATTAATTTTGTTGTAGCCTAATACATAACCTAAGTGTATTCATTTATAATGTATCATTATTGCGTGACATTTGTATCAATAATCGTCAAACACAGGTGACTCCGCGTCGTGGGAGGGGCCCCCAAATCAGATTCTGCTTAGGGCCCCCAAAAGGCTCGGGCCGGCTCTGAATCAGTGAATAGAGGATGTGTATTGAGGTATTATTTTCCTATCTTTCTTTCAGCATTTATATTGTGTAGATTAATGTTTAGGCTTTCACATGTTCATAGTGTTTTGGGGATTGTGAAATGTCAAAAATTTGCTTCATCTCTGAATGTTAACACTGGTTTCGCCCCAGCAGTCTTAGTGATCAAAAGAGACACAGAGTTTCCCGCAGGTCTTCCTGATTAAAATGCATGCGTGACTGCATGACATTTCAGACCTAAAAAGATGCTCTTTCCCCATCGCCTTCATCTTCCACAGAAGTTTTGCTCAAAACTTTATCTAATGGATGCTGGAACTTGTAATATGGGCTTCAAGTTGCATTACTTATTTCGATCTGTTCCTCACACAAAGTGCATGAATGGACTACTTTCACGGTTCTTTAGCACCCTTTTTTGAAGCCTGAAATTTGAAAGCCGTGATTTTCTATTTGTTATAATTGCATGGAAAGGAGAAGCAAACTTTGTCAAAATAAATAAATTAAAAAATAAGCTTAAGTAAGTAAGGGGAGGGGAGTAAGCTATACGGGTTTAGAGTGACATAAAGTAAATAATTGAATGTTCAGGTTTGGGTGAACTATTTATTCCATTAAAGCCTCTAACAAGTAGAAGACAGACTTCACCTTCAAAACATTTTCAGTCCTTCAGGGAATGCTGCCATACTCCTGAACTCTTTGTAACTTTTTGTTTTCAAGAAGAAAGGTCTATAGTTCTGTGAGGAATGATGTAGGTGGAGTTCTAATGTGACTCAAAATTTTTAGTAAAAGTGAGCTAATGTTTTGATCTTGTTTTTTGATCTTGGTCATGGAAGAATTTTGATGTTATCCTGTTTTAGTTGTTTATGTTAGGCATTTGGTCATTATTCTAGAATAAGAAAACCTCATGAGATTTTATAAAAATTATGTCCACTAGAGGCCCATCCTCTTGGAAGTCCATGGTTGTACAAGCTATCTAAAACTAATTTTTATATGTCATTCCAATCCTCTATCAAGCTACCTAGTGGCTCGTTTCCACAGAGCGGTACAGGACAGTACAGTACAGTTCAGTAAGATTTGGGACGGTAAACCCAGATCTGGCTTGCTATTCCACCATCACCAGTACCTTTATTTGATAGGCATGGTGTAGCAATCAACGCCGTTTTCATGTGAAGAAGAAAGCGACACAAAATTCAACAATGGACAGTGGTGGAAAGAGTACTGAAAAAACATACTCAAGTAAAAGTACCATTACATTCCAAAAAAATGTAGTGTGAGTAGAGTAAAAAGTACTTATCCAAAAAACTACTTGAGTAAGAGTAAAAAAGTAGCTTATTTAAAAGTACTCAAGAGTAGTGAGTAGTGAGTACTGAGGTGCGGATTCTACCCCTTATAATAAACACTGTGCACTACAATTTATAAATTAAAAAAAATTGCACATACTGTAATTCACATTATATTTTGTTGTTTGTAAGAGAGATTGAAGAATATCCATCATCAATCTTTTTAAAATGCATCAAATCAGTACACTCATCACCATTTAAATCATATTATTTGGGGGGGAAAAAAGCATTTAAAATTAGGCGAAAAACCACTGGGCCTGAGCATGCTATTGTTGCACATAAAATATCAATATTCATAACTCTGCAAAGAATTCAAAAACCTTTAGAAACTCATATGATAGTTCAGCATCACACACCAAGAGATGGGTTAAATAGAGAGATTAAAAAAATACCCAATTTCTCTCCAAAACGGTACCAATGTTAGTGTTTTGATAAATGAGAATCACTAATATTATCATATTACCCCAACTAATGCACTGAAAAAAGGCTAAGATAGTGAGCTAACACTAATTACGCACTTTAATTCCATGCTATTAAATATGTTACAATTTAAACGTAAATGCACATTGTTCTAGAAGGGTGGCATCATCCCTTACATTTTACACGGCTACATTTACTCACATTGTAATGCTGATAATATAATTTGGAAGGAAAATTGTGCATTAAATAGGGAAGTTATATCCAGGAAACTTTTACAAAAGAAACAAACAAACACACTTTGTCTCTGAAGTCTGGGCGAAGCTGTTTTATCAGCAGCATCCACACACACAAAAAAAAAAGTTCAACATGAACAATGTTTTTGCGGAAGTCTTGCGGAAGTGCACTTGCCAAATGAAGACGGATCGTATAATGGATCAATCAAAAAACGTTGTTTATTAACGAGCTGTGCTAATTTCTTATTAAGAAATGCAGTTCAAGTTAACGACATGCACTGATTCTGAATCTGGCGGCATGGCGAGGGCGACGCGGCAGTGCACAGATCGTGACGCACGTCTCTCTAAAATGTGATTGTGAAGTAAATGGGAGCGGGAATTCACCGCATTATGAACTCGTCTCGCAATTCCCCCAACCTCAGACCAAATAGGCCATGTAGACAGGCCAGTCTATATAAATATCATATTAAGCAGAAATGTGAAATGTACCTTAGCATATTAGAGGAAGACGCTGATATCTGGATTGAATTGTTGCGTGATGAATGCACTTCCACAGCAGTCACGAGTAACAGCAGGAATAGGCGGTTAAAGTTTTCTATGCTTAATTTGAATTGATGACAGTCACGAGACCGATTACTCGATCCAATCACGTTGATGGATAAAAATAAAATTAAAACAAGTAACGAGTAACGGCCACAAACAGAAGAAAAATAGCGGAGAAAAAGTACCGATACATCACTTAAAATATACTCAAGTAAATGTAAAATTACACAATTTTAAACTTACTCAAAAAAGTACAATTTCTGAAAAAAACTACTTACAGTAACGTGAGTATTTGTAATTCGTTACTTTACACCCCTGACAATGGAGGACATACAGCAGATCTTGTTCTTGCTTCTCGGCATGTAGCTGTTTGTCACAAGAGGAAGACAACCGCCAACTTTAGGCGTTTTTCAATACCAAGTACGCAAAATTTGGACTTGCCAAGTTCGACTCATGAGAACGAACTGCCGAGAAAGGGAGGATGAACGTGCAGTAATTCTGCAAATGGAACAGCAGTGTTCTTGATAGCATCAGTCCGCTCGCTTTGGCTAGTCTGGCTACCTCAGAATGTATATTTTAGGCCACAATAAAACAAAATGGTAACACTTTAGAATACTGTATCTTACTTACTGCAGAATTAATAAGGAATTATTGACGAACTAATAGGTAATTCTTCATTAACTACTTCTTCACTACTGTTAACTACTAAGGAAGATGTGTTAACTAATTGGTATGTAATATAATTTTATGATTGTGTTAAGTATCAGTTAGTTAATCAATAACTAATGAATTCTGTCATCCCTCCTGAAGAACTACTACTAATTATCTACTAATTAAGGTTCAAGAAAACTAACTAAGAAGTAACTACTGAACAGTCATACAAAACTAACGTCAAATTATTTGCATATTTTATATACAGTACTGTGTGTGTCTGTTTTCCTCAGCATAGAATGCCAATGAGTAAATTCATGTATTTGAGGCAACGACTGAGGGAAACTGAAAATATAGAGAACTTATTAGTAATTAATAAATAAGTATCAAATAATTCTGCAGGAATTTCTTAGAAGCTGGAACAGTATTCTAAAGTGAAAATATAGGGAACCCATTAGTAATTAATAAAGAATTATCAAATAATTAACCAGGAATTAGGCTACTTATAATCTGAAACAGTCTTCTAAAGTGAAAATATAAGGAACTTATTAGTAATTAATAAATAACTTTTAAATAGTTCTTCAGGAATTACTTAGAAGCTGGAACAGTATTCTAAAGTGAAAATACAGGGAAGCCATTAGTAATTAATAAAGAATTATCAAATTAATTATCTAGGAATTAGGCTACTTATAACCTGAAACAGTCTTCTAAAGTAAAAATATAAGGAACTTATTAGTAATTAATAAATAATTATTAGATAGTCCTTCAGGAATTACTTAGAACCTGAAACAGTATTCTAAAGTGACAATGTAGGGAACCCATTAGTAATTAATAAAGAATTACCACATACTTCTGACTCAAATCAAACTTACTGTAAACCTTACTGTAAACTTACTAAAACCTTATAATAATAAGGTGCAATATACATGATATGTTTTTGCTTATTTGCAGATCATAGCCTATAGGTAAATGTCTGCACTTCTCTTTCTTATTAGTGCTGAAGAATAACAAACTGACTACTGTGTATGACTGTTAATTAGTAGTTACTTCATAGTTATTTTTCTTGAACCTTAATTAATAGATAATTAATAGTAGTTCTTCAGGAGGTATGACGGAATTCATTAGCTATTGATTAACTAACTGATACTTAACACAATCATAAAATTATATTACATACTAATTAGTTAACTCATCTTCCTTAGTAGTTAACAGTAGTGACTTAAGTGTTAATAAAGAATTACTTATTAGTTCTTCATTAATTCCTTATTTGTTATGCAGTAAGTAAGATACAGTATTCTAAAGTGTTACCAACAAAATGTGTTATACACTCTGAGTCTCAGAAGTGTGAATTTGAGTTGGACACTGCTGTGAAATTAATCATTTTCATTTGAGGATTTACAAGAGAACTAACTGTCTTTCCTAGACATTGTGTTATGTGAGAGAGAATATGTCAACAGTACAGTGGAATATTAAATGGATGTTTACAAGAAGCCTACAGATCATTAGCTGCTTTGTGATCGTAAGGAAGAGAAGATGGGTGTGACGAGAACATCCACCATAGATCAGAGAACTACATAATTTATCAGATAGGTTCAATAGCACCCTACAACACTTACTGCTTTATCTCCAGGAAAGAAACTCACACTGTGAGCTTTAGTTGTAGCCATATTGATGTTGAGCATGTGGTGCACCATGTTATTTCAAGTTCTCTTTCAATAAAAGTAGCAAAATAAGAGCATTTTTAATTATCATTTATTTAATATGTATTTTATTTATTTTTCTGCAGGCCACAACTGACAATGACAAATGATGATTGGTTTCTTGGTATGCATCTCATCGCTTTGATGCTAATTTTAATTGCTATTTGAATAACATGCAAAATTAGCGTAATGTCTAATCATGCACTCTTTTTGAGTCTCCGTGTTGCTGAGGTGCTTCTCTGTTTCAACGTGACCTGCACTCTAACAACACTGGAGCAATTAACACTTCAAGCCAATAACAATGCTAATGCACAGACCTCTGACCTCCCATTATTAACTTCAGAAATTTACTGATGTCGCCAGGGCTGCACATGTAAAACCGGTCTATGCCATTTATTGGTTTAAAAGACTTTTGTTGCAGAATATGTATTTTCTCTTCTTAAATCTTTACTGTGAAAAAAGAGATAAAATTGTAACAACTTAGGAAAACACTGAGCTAGCACTTTAGACATTTAACAAGCATTTGAGTCGACTATTGGTTTTCTCTACTGATTTGTGCGCTAATTGCACACAATGTATGGGTAAAATGGTGTCACGGAATGGTCCAAAGTGAGACAAGGGTACAGTTGCTAAATAAAGTGGTGTTTATTAAATAAAGACAAACTAAAAACAAAACTACCCAATGGGGTAAAACTAGAGATGGCTGGTGTTAAACGGACGTTCCGAAGCTTTTCAAAATCCCAAAGCGCAGATGTTTCGAAACACTGATCCAAAGCGTGATTCAAAATAGCCATGTCACGTGACTGCGGCTAAATGAAGCTTTGCAGTGTTTCACAAGTGTTTCGACAGGTGGCATGGGATGCTTCTCATTTCTTATTTGTGCATCCTCGTTCCCTTTCCTCGCTTCCTTCCCTCGTGTCTCAGCTCCACCCCCTGTAGGATGCGAGGGAAGTAAGCGAGGAAAGGAAAGGAGGACGGAGGAATTGAATAAAAGCTTTTTTATATACATTGGAATTCTTGATCAATCGAGCGTCACTCCACAGTGTCATCAGCAGCGCTAAAAGGATCTGCCCTTATGTTGTTGAAGTTTGGTTATTTAATAAATTCATAATAAATAACAATAAAGATAGGCTATACTGTTGAAATATGTGAGATGTAGGGTTTAAATAAACTGCAAAAGTAAAGTATAAATTTAAATGATTGTGACCGATGTGAAGGGGGAGGAGAATTGATACATGCATCACGTTTAGTCAATAAAACACTTCCGAATAGGATACACCCTTGTATCCTCGCTCATGACTCCTGGAAGCCTCCTCCTCGATCCTCAACTACTCACGGTGCAGTTAGAAAATTGAGATGTCCTTCAAGATGGCTGAGCTTGATCGGTTTCCAGGTCATAGGAGGGAAGACGGAGGAGCGAGGAGACGAGGAGGGATATTGAGATGCACCCATGGTCCCCTGAATCAGGGTTTGATTGACAGGGTCAGGAACAGACCACACAATCGCACATCTGTATAAAAGTGAATTCAACGCATCTTGATCTCGTGGGTTTTTTGTGAGAGGAGTTTGATTTTGAAATAGCGGATTTTTTGAAAATAGTTACATGTATAGTGCGATTTGTTTACTTATATTTAGGCTTACATTTCAACCTAAGCCCCAAAACCAAATGTCCCAATCATAACTGTCAATCATGTTAAAAACATGTAGTAAAGTATGATTATAATATAATATACTGTGAATATAATATATTCACGTACTGTGAATATAATATAATATCTTATTTTGTGAATATACATTTTATAGGTCTACCTATGAGTACCCAATCTACAGCCAAGACATCATTTTGGTTATCCTAATAGATTTTTTGGATCAAAAATATATTTTCATGCCAGCAACAAGTGTCCCCTGTGAGAGGATTTTTTCTGGGCTGGAGAAAGGCTGGAGAAATTATCAGTAAAAAAGGAGTAGGCTAAGTCCTTTGAGAGAAATCAATATTTTTTAAATAAAATCTATAAAAAAAAAAGTGAGACATTGTGGCTATGCACAGTGAGGAGCCTACATGTTACAAGCTTCACATATTAGAAAAATACAATAATAATAAAAAATGTACATTTTTTTAATGGCTCGTTGTCAAGGTTGTTTCAGATACAGCCTCCGTGTCACCATTAAGACGGGTGTTGGATTGTTTCGAAGCCATGACACAATATGGCACATTTGCTTCAACTATTTCATTGTTTCACAAAGCCTCGATCTGCCCACCACTAGGTAAAACTAGGGATGGCTGACGCGAAACTGTTGTTCCGAAGCTTTGTGAGATCCCCAAGTGCAGATGTTTCGAAACACTGATCCAAAGCGTGATTCAAAACACCCAAGCTCAACTCAAGCCACTTAATTACAAACAGTGCTTAACGATTTTGCTGTAAATTGGGCTACATAATAATAATTGGGATGTCTACAACATGAAGAGGGGAGTAATTTAGCTGTCACTCATGTAAACCCCTCGCCCTCTCTCTGTTAGTTGGTTCAATTAAACATGCTCTGCTTGTGAATTTGGCAGGGGTGTTGAAAAATAGTTTTGATGATTTAATAACAGTTTTAATAGAGTTATCTGTCTGATGGATCTTTTAATATGGGCTTTAGACAGAGTTATTATCAGGAAGGAAACGGAGAGATATTTCTCAGAGGTCCCACAAGGGTCATTAATTGACACAGTGTCTCTCTATCCTTTTGTTAATTTTTTTTTTTACTTTTTTCTTTTTTACACATTTAACTGCCACCTCTGCCCATATTGTCCATCTCTTCTGTTCTGTTCTGTTCTGTTCTCTTCTCTTCTGGTGGTGAGTGGTGGGAAAGAATGAACTTCTTAGACTGTCCACTTTTTTCACTTCCCATACGGAAATGTAAAATATGACATACTGTATATGTCCCTATATCGCAAGTGACGCTGTCATATATGCTAAATATATGACGATATATTGCTATCACATATATATCTCTAGATATATTTTGATATAGGATTATAACATATATAAATTGTCCATAATAAATGAGTATATTGACATACTGTATATTAATACAATGTATATGATTATTCTTCATATAATATTGTATGTTATAACGATATATTTCACTGAAATATTTAGTTTATATATGCCAATATATTTAAACAACATACAAACATTTTACATGCTTATGGTTTCCTTATTAATTTATTCCTTTTCCTCCTTTGAACATCTTGAATTTTTAAACAAGTCTACACAATCCACAATTCTTTTCAATTTCTATCCCATTTTAGAATTAGCACAATTTTTAATTTTTATTTTTATTTTACCTTATCTTAACTGGCTCATAAAAATAAAATACTGAATAAATAATAATAATAAAATAATGAAATACTAAAGCAAATTATATTTGTAAACTTAACTTTTTTTCATATCATCAATAACCACATATCAATATAATCAATTTCTATATGTAAGAAAATATATACATTTATACATGCACTACATATGCAGATGTATACAGAATAATACAGTTAATGTCTCCAACAAAGCATGATAGAGCTGCAAAAACTGATGTCACTAAGGAAACAAATTAAAACGTTCATAACAATTTTGATTTGATTTCCATCACACGAGAGTAGATGTTAAAACTTCATGCTGATTTATACTTGGCTTTCGCCAGAGTAAGCAAAACTAAGACGTAGCTTCACAGTAAACTATGCTTCTCCATCCATTTACGCTTCTTTTCATATGGTGGTGTGACTCCTCTTCTGTCCGGCATCAACGGCTGCAATGTACTTGCCGCGTCAGCACACACGACGGCTGCAACTACAGTGTGGTTTCCCTAGTGGACCAACATGACAACCGTCTGGATTGAGCCGAGTAGGGGACATCTCTAGGGTCTTCCAGTGGCCACCTTCCGTCCTCAGTGTTTCGTTGACTAGCCCACGACACCTCAAGAGGGCTCGACAGTGACTCTGGCATCCCAGAGTCAACCCCCTCCATCCCCCATTCAACTCAGCCCAGCTTACTGACCTCTACATTCCTGCTGCTGAGACCTAACCACAATCTCGCGCGACACAACCATACACACCAACCCGTTTGGTGCGTTGTAATGCAGTTTCAGTGGCAAACGGTTCCATATGGCATACCACCTACCACAAAACACAATATCTGGCCAACCACCATCATTCAAACAATATACACAGGAATGTAATGACTGTAATTACAATGTCTATACAAACAGACTCTTCAAGAATTCTACTAAACCGTAGCGTGGCGGCCTGTACACAGCCAGCTAGAATCTTTCCGTCTCAACTACAGCCAGTTGCTGCTCCTTTCTGCTGCTTCAGATAAGTTCTGTACTGTGCGATGCAACTCTTGGCCACTGAATAAACCTGGACTCTCCATCCTCACTGCTCTGCTTCAGTGGCCAGATGAGCATACCGCAATTTCTTCCTCTCATATGCTTCATCTACCGCATCCTCCCATGACTAGGGATGGGTATTTATGGGTATATATAAGGTTTTATCGGTATTACTACTTTTACCAATACCGCTTATCGATCCGGTACTTTAACGGTATTCTTATCGGTTCTTTTTGGTGTTTTTTTTTTTTTTTTAAAGAATTAAGAACATAATTAAACTCTATATTTTGAAATGTAAAATAGAAAAAGCAAAACGAAGAAAAATATATTTAGGCAGCAATGTGCAGGCTTTTTTGTTTTATATACAAAAAGGACACATAAGAAAAAAAAACAAGTAAAAACACAAGAATAAAATCAATCAAAGATACAAATTATACAAAAGTGCTTTAATTTCAGGAAGGTGTACTAACATATCTTTTCAGGTAGCCTAATTGTTTCTGTCTGAAAAGAAACCTAATTTAGTAATCAAATATAAAATAGCACTGTATAGTTTATCATAGATAGATTAATGCTTATTAAATCTAAAGTTACTTATTCAAAAGCTGTGGGTGATTTTTTTCTGCCTTTTGTTGTTTGATTTGCATTAATGGCTGAATCGTCAGCAGGTTTAGGCTATTAGACTGCTGCCCCTTTAAGACCGAGGGGAAATCTAATCGGTAACCGGTAACTGAAGCACCATCAATTTCTCCCTATTATTTACGTCCATTTAAGACATAATTGTGTTTAAGTGAATAAACTGTGTTTAAGCGAATCTCAGAGCTGGTCATTTTGACATTTGTATGTATATTTGATAGTTAAGGAGGACACACGAAGCCCAAAGGCTACTTTTCTTGTCTCGTTGCAGTCTGTTTCGGAGCGCGCACCGCCTTGTGAACAGGCTCTTGCGCAGGCTTTTGTGTTTTTAATAGCCATTTTTTGATCTTGCAACAGTAGAAGACAGCATTTTGCAACAATCGCCGATCGTGCTGATTCTGACGGTAGGCTACGTTTGGGTACAGCGCTCCGCAGTGCTGTGACGTAAAGGAAGTTAAGCTGGACAGATATGCGTCTTGTTTTTTAACGGTTTTATCTCAAATGTTTTCTTTTTATAATCTTTGGAAGCCGAAATACAAAATATATTAGAATAATATCCCACATCTAAAGTGTAACCACGTTGAATGTTTAGTTCTGTCCTCATTGTCACTCATTACAGTTTTTTTTATTCGCTTTGGTACTATTTTCACAAGTAAGGTGTACATTTTCAAAACTCTTAGTACAAAAATCCAAACTGATCACACTTGTAACGCAGCTAGTCATTCTTTCAAAACCTGATGTAATGCTTTCAGTCAGTTGCACATGTTTTCAGTCCACATAATAATTATTTCAAACACAAGATTATTGTAATATGTAATGAGATCATTTGGTTTAATCACTGAAACACAACAATATGATCTTCTTTCAGTTTAGTACTTTTAACAATCAGTTCATCCAACAGCAAACAATGCAAGATACATGTTTCAAATCGGCCTTAGAAGTGCTGAAATGAATATGCTACAGTACTATAAAAGACAGATTACACAGTTTTACTGTAACATTAGGCAATACACTTACAGTACCCAACATTTACATAATCTATAATTTCCAAATATCCATCATATATGTAGGCCTAATCAAATGAAGGATCAATGAAGACATCCTTTACAATCATTTAGGCAAATTATGGTTTTTATTTTTCAGATATAATTGTAATATAGGTATACTTTCTATAATGAAATCTAACTAAAGAAGAACAAAACATAACATTTAGTGCACACATTACAGTACATAGTGGCCAATTGTGGTCAGACTGTGAAAAAAATAGTGGAAAAAAAATAGCTATAACGAGTATTCATCATGTGTGGTTACTGGTTACATGTAATTTAAATATTCATACAAACACACATTTTATTTCTGTAGTTCTCAAAATCCATATACTGTATATTGCTGAAATGAAAATCTATAGGTTTACCAAATGATTAATTGATTAACCATTAAGATCTGTTGGATTAAATAATAGACAAACGTATTAAACTGAACAAAAAGAGATGCAAATCAAAAGTTTGATAGTAAGAGCTTTATGAAAGGCAGTTACTGTGAATGAAACAATAATGTAGATGAAACACTTATTTTGTGTTGTGAAAAGGATACTTTGTGATTGTGTGAATTGTACTAACACAGTTGAAAACATGATGAAATGTTTGAAAAAAGTGCACTTTTGATGATCTGTTGTGATATTAGCACTAAGAGTTTTGAAAATGTACACCTTACTTGTGAAAATAGTACCAAAGCGAATAAAAAAAACTGTAAGCAGGGCTGTCGTGTTGCGCGTGCTGTGGCTTTGCGTGAGAGATCGCTCTCTCTCTTCTCTCTCTCTCTCTCTCTGCTGAACTGCGAATTTCAAATTTGCATCACAGACAAGGGTTTAATTAAAATATAGTTTATATAGAGAAAAGGCTGGCGATATAAACATGTTCAAGATAACGTCTGAATAGGAATGATAAATAATTTCTCCAGTACCGACAGCAGAAACGATAACGTCCGAGCTTATCGATACAGCGGTCTTTCAAAATTCAGCACCGGGGCCCGTTTAATACCGGGTTTCGGTACCCATCCCTACCCATGACACTGTTAGCTCTATCAGCTGAACAATGAGTGCTGATCCAGACCACAAAACAATATCTGGTCGTAAGTTAGTGGTAGCAATCACAGGCAGAAAAATAAGCCATTGATCAAGATCAGTCAGCAGCTTCCAGTTCTCAGCAGCTTCCAGTTGTCCTGGGCAAGAATTGGTGTTAACACCTTTTCTTGGTGGTTGCTCGCAGAGGAATACTTTCTTCTGCATGTAATGTTTTGCAGGCGGCAAATTATTGGTCATACTACGCTTGCCTTCCAATGCTTAAGCCGAACATCGCAGTACTTGGTCATGGCGCCAAGTAAACCGACCTTGGCTAAGAGCCACCTTACATCCTGTCAGAATGTGCCTTAATGTGGCAGGTGATGAACACAAAGGACAAGAGGGATCCTCTCCTACCCAGAGGTTGAGGTTCTGCGGTGATGGGAGATCATCATATGTTGACCTTATAAGGAAACTGATCCTACTCTCTTCCATTGACCAAAGTTCTTGCCAGCCCATCTTGCGTTGTTCCACACTCTCCCATCTCATCCACTCTCCCTGCTTGGCCTTGGAAATTGCCTTTATACACCTCATCCTCTCCTCCTGCTTTCACACCTCGTTGACTACCAGCTTCCTCCTTTGAGCTGGGCCAGCCTTGTGCCATTTAGGAGGAGCTAAACTAAGCCCCTCTTCCATGCTGTACCTGTCCCACAATATCCCCAGTTTGAAGGGCAGCCTTTGCCTCTACAGTGATGTGAATAAGTTTGGACACCCATGCTAAAGTTGCCTAAAAAGAGGAATAAAAAAATCATCTTTTGGATATTGATCTTAATGCCTTAATTAAAAAAAATGAGGAAAACTCCAACCTTTAATGACACAAATTTTCTTTGTGAATGAATAATGTATCATAAATAAATAAATGTGTTTCCTTAAAATACAGGGTGCATAATTCAGGACACCCCAATGTTAAATTCCCATAGAGTCAGGCAGAAAGCCAGTTATTTCATGGATCCAGGATAATGTGCATCCTGATAAAGTTCCCTTGGCCTTTAGGAATTAAAATTTCCCCACATCATCACACACCATTCACCATGCCTTGAGATTGGCATGGTTTTACTTTAGTTAGCCTAATAGTTGGTTTGATTTGCATTGAAAGATGATCTTATGGAAAGTACCCCATGCCAATCTCTAGGTGTGGTGGAAGGTGGGTGATGATGTGGGTCTATTTTAATTGCAAAGGCCAAGGGAACTTTACCAGGATTCATATTATCCTGGATCCATGAAATAACTGGCTTTTAAAAATAAAAATCTGCCTGACTCTATGGGAATTTAACATAGGGGTGTCCTGACTTATGCACCCTGTATTTTCGACCAGGGCATGTCAAAACACCTCAAGGACCCCAAAACCACCAGTAACACTTTATAGTATGACCTGCAAACAACTGCGTATGTAAACCAAAATTACGGTGTACATTTCTGTAATTATACTGTACCTCCGTGTAGGTTTAAGGGAAGAATATGTTAAGTTTGGGGTAATAAAGGGGTAACAAGGGACTTTGGGTAATAAAGGGATAATAAAGGAGTAACAAGCAGATATAAAACCTGCAAAGAACTTCATAAGTAAACCAAAATTACGGTGTACGTTTCTGTAATAATAGTGTAATAGTGTAGGTATAAGGGAAAGATATGTTAGGTTTTGGGTAATAAAGGGGCACAACCAGATATAGTTCAGTGAGCACACACACACACACACACACACACACACAAAATGTAATTACTTCCAGATATTATTTTTGTGGTTGGGGGTGCTATTTGGGGTGCTTTGGTCTTTCTTGGGGGTGCTGAAGCACCTGCTAGCCCCTCCCTAGCGCCGCCTATGGTTATATATGTGTTAAATATATATTGGAGATAAATTTACTCATTGTCACTTCCACTGTCTGTCTTCCTCATCTGTCTCACTTCCCAGAATCCTCTGTCATCACCACCTGCACCTGCTCCTCATCTTCATCATCACTGTCACATGTTGTCATTATCTGTGTATTTAAGTTCCCTTCTGACTCCTTGTCATGGCTGGTTATTGTTTGTGCACTATAGCACACTGTTCTGTTTGTTTGGGTATTTACTTATTGAAATAAAACCTTTGCTATTTGGTATCAACACCTACCTTCATCTTCTTTATCCACCCATTGATGTTACACTCATGTAGAATAATCACACATATATAGATAAATATATAATTTAATATATTTCTTATATTTTTTAATTATTTACATTATAAATGTTTCATATTTTCAAGCACAAGCACACATTTACTAACATATTTAGCCAAGAGTCTATTACTGTGCTGAGGAGTGCACAGTCATTACTTTTAAAAATGTATTAAGTATAGTCTAAAAAGTATTCAGCCAATCATCATTCAGGTAATGAGAACAGCTAACCTATTGTGTCATGGTATAAAGCTAAATGAGTTCACTATACTTAAATGGCCTCCACCAGATCAAAATCCAATAGAGCACTTTTGGGATGTGGTGGGATGGGAGATTCACATCATGGATATGCTGCCTACAAACAACTGTGTGATGTTATCATGTCAACGTGGAACAAAATCTCTGAGGAATGTTTACAACACCACAAAGAATGAAGATAAAAAGGGGTCCAAACCAGTACTAGCAAGGTGTCCCTAATAAAGTGGCCTGGGAGAGTATATGCTGGATAAGTTGCTTGCTTAGAGTCTGATTACAAGTGGAGATGCACACAAATGCTTTTGTAAGGTAAACTAACATAGTTTCCTCTTTTCTAACTGGAAGGCTGTGAGATCAGCTTTTCCACAGATGTTTATTTTAATGGGCCAGACTGACCCTGCAGCAGTGAATATGGCTTCTGCTTTATGGTAATTGTGTGTGTGTGTGTGTGTGTGTGTGTGAGAGAGAGAGAGAGAGAGAGACTCAATAAAGCAGCCTCTCTCTCCCCAGAGTCTCAAGAGTTTAAGTTTCAGTCTGCTGCTCTTCCTGGTTGTATGATCTATCATGAGATGAGGAGAGCAGTCCAAGAGTGAGACGAGGCAATAGAGCTAAATAAACAGTAAGACAGAAGATGGCAGTGGTGTCTTGCTCTTTCAGATCGGCAGACACATAGCTGTCAACATTGAACATTGAAAATAAGGGAGTTTTCCCGGAATCCTTCCACAAAATAAGGGATTTTTTTTACACGATTCTTACCCACAAACTTTAAAAATAAAGCACTAATCCTTAAAAGTCTAAAGAGTTAATAGCCTAGAAACTAGTGTCATTTAAAGAAAAAAAAAATCTACATTTGGATTAGCGGTGTGTTGCTCTTGCCTTTATGACAACAATTTCAACTGTTATCACATCTTCCAAAACCCACAAAATAGGGAAGTGGGCTGTCTGTTTATTTCAATTACATTTACACATTTTATGTAGTTTTAAAGAGCCTATATTTAGCCTGGTGGTGGACCGTCACTCAGAAGACACACTCTGTTGTTATTGTAGCCTATCCCATCTTTATATCCTCCTGAGGCCCAGAACGTTTTTTTTCCAAAAGATTTTTCTTCTTCTTTGTGTAATCATTGTTAAGAGCATAAGAAACAAATGGAGAAAAAAAAAGAAAAGAAAATATATTTTATTCATATGTTATATGACATTAAATTATATATAGGCAAAACTAATGGCAATATAAATCGATTATTATAATTATTATTTGTTTAAATTACATTGATATCTGAATTTATGTAAAAACCTTGACTTTCAAACATCAAAATGTAAAATGTAGGCTATTCGAGTACAAAATGACATAAACATCGTTTCCTATTTTTTTTTTTTTTTTTTTTGCCTTTTTTGCCTTTCAACACGCTTGCGTGTCGCGTGAAAAAATAGGCGTCAGTTTCTATTTCTAGCATGCACGCGTTTTCTGGAGTGTGCAAGCTCTAATCTGTTAACATGGGAACCGAAATAAAAACGGACACGCCACACAGCCAGTGTGTCTCCGCCGGCCAGCGCGCGCAGCGCCGCATCTGAGAATAAACGACTTCAAGCCGAATCAGTCTGAGCTCGTACGTCTCACACAATCAGAGTAAAAATACGGGATATTTTACGGGAAAATACTAAAACGGGAAGACAGCGGGAAAAGAGTAAAAATACGTGAGAAACCCGGAAAAAACGGGAGGGTTGACAGCTATGACAGGCATTTGAAAGGTATCATGCTTCATGATGTTTATGTTTTGGTGAATACTCGGAACACTTTACGTATGCGTTTATTTACGTATAATTTACTAACTGAGTAAATTACTGCGTATTATTTACTAACTACTGGCAAAATGTGCTGAAATAGTCATTAGTTGCATACCAAATTATGTACTATACACTATGTATGGTGTCTGCAAAATTAAGAATTTTGGTCTGAAAAGTGCCTTCAGCAATGACTAATGATGATGGTTGACTAGTCAAGAAGCTAGATTGGGACAAAGTGATCTTCTTTTATGAGCATCTAGAACAGCAGTGACAGGTCAGTAGCATGACCTTCAGAGCTTGAAGGATTCATCGAGGTTGACACTATGCTGTCAAAAAGAGCACCGTCCTTCGGATGAGACGTTAAACCGAGGTCCTGACTCTCTGTGGTCATAAAAAATCCCAGAATGTCTTTCGTAAGAGCAGGGGTGTAACCCCGGCATCCTGGCCAAATTTGCCCAGTAGCCTCTGTCCATCATGGCCTCCTAATCATCCCCATATACACCAATTGGCTTCATCACTGTCTCCTCTCCACCAGTAAGCTGGTGTGTGGTGAGCGTTCTGGCGCAATATGGCTGCCGTCGCATCATCCAGGTGGATGCTGCACATTGGTGGTGGTTGAGGAGATCCCCCCCTTCTATGTGAAGCGCTTTGAGTGTCCAGAAAAGCGCTATATAAATGTAACGAATTATTATTATTATTATACGGTTATTGTTTTTTGATAATTTCATATAGTTTGCACTGAGAAGTAAATGCTTAAAGTTCATGTACTGTGCCGTTTTAAATGGGTCATATAATGGCATTTTTGTACAAGTTGATATGAATGTTTAGAGTCTAAATGAAAACTTTGTAATATACTTTTATTAAAAATTTTCATTAGTATTTTAAGAAAACACCATTTTACCTGGTCAAAATCAGCTCTTGTTTTCAGCACTCCGTTTCAGAGCATATGCCTTTAAATAATAAACCCCGCCCCTCTGTTCTGCAGGCGTGAATGCACGGAGTGTTGCCTTGACAACAGTTGAAGGTGTTGGAGAGAGAATGACAGCACATCTGTGCAACCGTATCAGTTTGAACTGGAGTAACTGTTCACCGGAACAAGATGACAGCCGCAAAGAAGTTCAACAATTAAGGCTTGAGGACGTTTCTGAATGGTTGTTAACATAATGTTACTTTGACCTATCTTTGTATGCACTGGCAGAGTAGAGTAGTGAGATGCGAACGCTGTGTGTTTACTGATGTTTACCGACAGATTGACGTTACAATTAATGCTCATGAAAACCTTTTTTTTCCTGTGATTTGCAAAGATTAATATAAAGATAAATAAAACTTTAGATGCAGAGGGAACATTAATAGTTGGTACCGATTATTTTTTCAGCAGCAGCTTCTTAGCAAAACCAGCTTTATGCTGATCCTCGTTTATAAAGCAGTCTGGTGAGAAATGATTCGCGCAAACAATAAAGTATTGACGTTGATCGTGGGGAATATTCCCTTCGTAAACAAAACTGCGTCTTCATCGGTTCAAATTTAGAAACATCAGAATGATTTCTGTGTTCATTATTGCACCCAAGAACAGAACAGCACAGTCACTTAGACGCCATTCTGCTCCAGTGTATCAACAATGACAGACTATAGTCTATGTTGACAGCTCGCTCAAGGCGGGTCTGTGTTGAAACACTGCTGTCAATCAACAACCACGGGAGGGGCATGCGACCGTGTGACGCCACACGGTCGAACAGCTCGATTTGAGGCAGGTGAAAAGAAATAAGGAGATTAAAACAAAACCACTGGGTGGATTTTTATCATTAAATGATGGTTGTGTACAGGCACTGACAACACACATTGCAGTACACCCAGACAGCAAACTGACATTGAATCAACGTGGAAACGACGTCTCTCATGACATTGAAACAACGTTGATTTTGCTCATCGAATTAACGTTGAACCAAAGTCAGACGCGGCATTCTTCAAAGCTAAATGAAAATAGAAAATTGGTTTGCTTTCATAACGTTGAAACAACGCGTTGATTTCATGTTGATTTTCCGTTAGTTTTGAAAGAATGACGTTGGTTCAACGTTAATTCGATGAGCAAAACAATGTCAGATCAACGTTGTTTCGATGTCATATTTCCACATTGATTCAATGTCAGTTTGCTATCTGGGCAATCAACTTGTAAATGTGCATGTACCATTTTATGACCCCTTTAAAGGTTCCCACTTTTATTTAAAACTTAAATTTTATCATAATATACATTGCAGCATTACTCACTGACCCTGCTCTGATGGCCCAGTCTGTTGCAGTTGGTCTACCACACGGGTGTCCAATCCTGCTCCTGGAGGGCTGCCTTCCTGCAGAGTTTGCTTCCAACACACAGTGACTGCATCTAAAATTCCATACTTCCCTACTATATAGTAGGTGA
This sequence comes from Pimephales promelas, assembly GCF_988280905.1. Lineage (NCBI taxonomy): Eukaryota > Metazoa > Chordata > Actinopteri > Cypriniformes > Leuciscidae > Pimephales > Pimephales promelas. The sequence continues at coordinate 19,166,422 of NC_142778.1, forward strand.
AAAACAGTATGTGACAAAAGAAGTCTGAATTAACAGTACTCATAAAAGAGTAGGCAAAAAGTACCCAGATGACCTACTTCTTCCGGCGAGAATCTGAAGTTTGCATTCGATGGACAATTTACTATACCATGACGCCACCAGAGAGGATTCATGAATGGCAATGAAACAACTACTGACACTGGTAGGTAACATGATAATGTCAACATAGTGAATGCATTATGTCCAGATTACATTCTTCATAGTATGAAAGTGTGTGGCATGAATGTACTTTTAGCAGTCATGAAATAACTACTCATTCAAGTCAAGATAAGTGCCTACTATAGAGAGTATGTGATTTCAGACACAGCCTGGAGGCATCCTCAGCACTTATATACAGAGTGATACAAACATTAACAATGGCATCTTTTTTATCATATCAATTTGAGCCAGAGTTCTCATCCGTTGGAAATGCATGCAAAGTGGATTTGCTTTTGCAGTGCAGAAAACAGCATTTTCTCAAAATGTTTAGGAAGGCAGAGTAAGGGCCAATCCCAATTCTACCCCTTACCCCTTCACTTTCCCCTTCCCCTCCGTTTTGCGCGTCCATGTGAAGGGGTAGGGCTGTCCCAATTCTCTTTTGGTTGGAGGGGAGGGCTAGGGGGAAGGGCCAAATAGCCCTTCAAACGAAGATTTTTCGGGAGCACACTTCAAACGAAGGGGTATGAGAAGTGTCACTGCTAACCCAGGCTACAGACGCAAAATGGCTGCCCAAGCGAAAAAGGAGACCCATAAATGTAAGTATGTGTGGCTTTAATAAGTATTGTAACGACAAATAATGATTTGCTTTATGTTACATTCAATATTGTGTTCATATTTACGGTCAGTTTCTTCACAGAAACGTTTGTAAAAAAATCGCTAAAATTACTGTAGTTTGCTAACGAGAGTCCCGCAACATATTTTCGTCGTCTCCGTTGTTTCCTGCGAACTTCACAAGATAAATGCAAGAAAATAGCTGTAACCCACGCGACTGAGATGACTGTCTTATCTCAGTCGCGTTTATCACAACTGGAAGTTGTGATAAACATCGGCGCATCTCCTGTGACGTAGGCGCTAGCGACGACTTATAATGACGTTTAACGGAGGCGTAGTGGTGTCCCATTTCTTAGGGGAATATTTTCACCCCTACGCATTGCCACTCTGTTTCAAGGGTCAAGGGGAAGGCGAAGGGGTAGGGCTAGGGGAAAGTGAAGGGGTAAGGGGTAGAATTGGGATTAGCCCTAAGGCCCCGTCCACACTACTGCGTTTTCGTTTAAAAACGGAGAATTAAAACGAAAACTATCTCCGTCCACACTAGCGTTTTACCTGCGTATTAGAATTTATCTCCGTCCACACTAAAACGACTGAAAACGTGGATCACGTGACCATTCACCAACACTGGGCATGCACGCGCCGGTGTAAACAGTGGTTGGCGAATCAGGGAAAGATACGTCATGACTGATGACACCCAATCATAGAGCCGAGCGTCAGCCTCTGCGTCATCGTTTGTAAACTCCTCCGTTTTGTCTACGTTTTGTAAACTCCTCCGTTTCGTCCACACTAAAACGCCCTCCGGAGATTCAAAACGCAGCTGCAGCGTTGCTAAACTTCTCCGTTTTAGGTCTTCGTTTTTCCCGTTTTAGTGTGGACGGGAGGTGCAAACGTAGCAAAAGGTCTCCGTTTTTAAACGAAAATGCAGTAGTGTGGACGGGGCCTAAGACTCAATCCCAATTCACCCCTTGGCCCCATAGCCCTACCCCTCCATTTTGCGTGTTCGCGTCCAGGGGGTAGGGTGTCCTGATTCTTCTTGAGATCAAGGGGTAGGGCGAAGGGGTAGGGCTACATAGCCCTCGAAACGGAGATTTTTCAGAGGCACACTCCAAACGGAGGACTAAGAAAAAAGTTCACGGAATGCATCAGAAATCACCAGTGAGATAGATCGCAAATGGTTAAACATTTAAATTTAGCGCCAGATGATTCCACAACGCACTTTATTTACTTTTATAATAACACTATAGTCGTTTAAATTAAGAAATGGTATAATAAATTACCTTTCCGAACAGAAAAGACATACATTTCTAGGAAGGGATGTTATAATCATCATGTTTATTCAAAGTTAAGAGCAGCTGCGCAGATTGTCAGTTGTTGTCTTGGAGAAATCCTGTACAAACTCTGTAACGGCAGAGCCATCGACGACGACAAATGACGTATCGGGTTCATGAAGGGTTGTTCCATTTCGTAGGGGAATATTTCAACCCCTTGGCCCTTGTAACTCCGTTTTAAGGGCCAAGGGGTACACTCGAAAACAAGGGGTAGGGCCAAGGGGTAAATTGGGATTAAGCCTAATTGTCATATTCTGTTTGTTTAGGCTACTGTCATTTTCACGGACTGTTAGTTTGTTTCGCTTCCATTGTTTCATTTCCTGTTCTCTTCTGTTTACGTTTTTTCCAACAGTCATTAGTTTCTATGGACACTCATTCAATCAGCACACCTGTTTGCCGTTGAGCTTGTTATTTTTGTATATTTAACTTCTTCTTTGTTTTCAGTTCTGGATCTGGTATTGTTGTGTTATGTTTGTGTCCACATGTTGTTAAATGCCATTTTTCCTGCGTATTTCCTTGAGTTTGTTTTATGTAATAAATACCTTTGTTTTGGAACCTTTTTCATCTTCCTTACTGGGACTAAATGTTGCAGTGATGCTGCTTGACTACCATTTGAAACAGTCCCATCTGAGGCAAGTATGATGTTTTAAATTGGTTTAAAGGTAGTCAGCTGAAACGGTTTTAGAACAGATCTAATGTGTCCAATAAGTTGGGTTTGCTTTTAATTCAGTCTTATGACAAACAGGTCACTTAATATCCAGTTTAAAAAAAAAATGCAAAAGTTTCATAAATATGTTGATGGCTGTGGCTGTTTTGTTAATGATAGTTAATGGTCTGTGCTAAATTAGCATCATTATGAAAAAGAAGTGCTAATGAAGGAATTTGTTTACATTATTAATTGATATTCTCGTTGCCTTTCTTGTACTGCAGTAAAATAACAAGTGACTGCACATAGAGGGAGTCACCTTTGTTTGATTCGGTAAAAACTGTTTTATTATGCACTGTAGTATCAGGGCACAGAAAACAAGGGCCATGCCAAGACATTGAGAACACCTGGAATCTTGGAGTACATATTGACATTGTCTAGACAGGCATCGATAGCAGTGTCCTAATGGAGAGAATTAGATTGCTGCCTCATGTTTTATTCATATGTTGTACAGGAGTCAACAGGGATGACTTCCGCTTGGTTACATAAAAAATAAAACCGGCCTTATAATGCCCTTCAATTCGTATCAATGGGTTGGGTAAAGCTAGGCGTGTGATTATATTCTTAGCTCACAAGAAGAGACGATACACTATATTGGGTTCAAGAGAACGAGACGAGACAATATTTTAACACTACCATCTTCAATGATGAAATATATGTTTGGTCTTTTATTTGACTGAAAGTCACAAAATGCAAAATGCAGGTGCATTTTTTAAATGTTTAACTATTTATCTTGTAATGAATGTCACATTTCTGAGTATGAATTATATGAAACAGGGGTTCTCAACCTTTTTCTAACTCATGACCCACGAATTACTGTTTAAAAACATTCCGAGGACCACCTTTCCAAGTATGATAGTATGAACACAGAATAAAAGAAAATTCTAAAAGTACAATGATATACACTACTCTGCTGTTAATCTGTTATGCCACTGTAGCAGACTAGGTCAAGTCAGATATATAGATGATAACTGCCCATTCTCACCCCCAAGGCGTCACTTAACTGACGCACTTAACTGACGCCTTGGGAAGCATTTGGACATGCTTCAATATCTGACGCTTTAGGCGCCCTTTAGCGTCAGTTAGATGACGCCCTAGGATCGCGTGTACCCTACCCCCACCCCACACCTAAACCTAACCGCGTCCTCTAACTGACGTTTTCCTTTAGCGTCAGTTAGATGACGCCGTTGGATCGCGTCATGTAAGTGACGCTAAAGGGCGCCTAAAACGTCAAATATTGAAGCATGGTCAAAGGTGACGCCTTGGGGTGAGAATGCGTTGATTGATAACTGTCCTTGCATAAAAAAAGACTTGGCAGGTTTACTTAGTAACCATTTTTCTATAACAATAACAGGGCAGGGTAGACCAGTGACTGGGTCAGATAAACAATGCAAACATTCTTTTAACAAATGAATAAATAATAATAAATAATAATACATTTTCTGTGAATGAGTGTACAAACACCGGGGGTGGCATTCGGCATCTGTCTGTGGCACCCAGCTACAGCTCAGGACCTTGTTCAAAATCCTGCCGTACCATAGAGCGCCATTTACATAGTTTTATATTAAATTTACATTGCATTTATCTCAAATCATCATTAATGTATATACTGATTTCACTCTGTGCTACAATATAAAATTAATTTTACATTAATTTACAGAAATTCGCTGCGTGGATGAAAATTATTGTATTTTTAGGTGAGATTTTCAATTAATTCAGTTAATGTACGCCCTAAGGGTAAAGTGTTCAGAATGCAGACTTCGCAATGATTCTATTTAATTGTGCAGTACAACATAATATAGTACAGACATCATCTTAATTTCATGATGTCCTGAAACATAACAATATTCCAGGCCATAAAGTGAGAAAGTGCACGTCCGTTGTGCGATCCCCTTTAGTTTCAGTACCTGCCCTTATAAAAACAAATGAAATATGTTCAGTGTCGTATTTTCTCAGCACACACTTCAAAGCTTTTGCTTGCACATGTCTGTCTCACACATCTGCTTTTCTTTTCAGATCCATATTACAGTAAAGTAATGTTACTGCATCGAAAAAAAACGTTTAATCTGACGTCGTAACGTGATTGATGTTGCAATATGAAAACACAAATTAGCTTTTAGATAATGCATCTTGACTTAAGTGTTTTGATTATATTAATTCATAATAACAATAATTACAACAATTAGATAATTAGAAAATAACACGATTTGTCAATTAAAAAATAAAAAAATAAATTAATTTGGGGGTAGTCTAACATTGACTACACTGCTCACCAGATGGCACTCCTAGGCCCAATAGAGCAGTGGTTCCCAACCTTTTTTTGTCTGAGAATCCCCTTTTCCCAAGAAAATATTGTAGAGCCCTCCTTCACATTTAATTATATTATCACGCTTGTAAGCTTGCACCAAGGATGACAAACAAATGGTATGTTTACTATAACCAGATATGTTTATGCATACATAATGGCCTATAATATTGAAAATACAATAACAAAAACATCAGCAGGCCCTTTGTAATTTAAAACCGTAAGCCTAGGAAAAGTCTAAATATTGGCCCTATTTGAAATTAAAAAACAAATATTCACACTGGTGAGTGGGTAAAACAAAGAAAGAAAGAATATAGGCTATTACTAAATGACTGCTGTCTGGGGCCTTACAAAGACTTGCAAGTTCTTTGTAAGGCTTTATCAATGCGAGGCTTTATTTTTTTTATGTTTTTGGTGCTTTAGTGAGCGATAATAAACTTGCGTTTATTAACAGTGTGTCTTTCAGAAGAACATTGTAGGCAGAACTACTTCTCTCTGTGAATGTATGTGACAAGTTACGCAGGTACTGGGCTACTCTGCAGCGGCAGCGATAGTCCCAATGTAAACACGTATTATAGGTGTAGCATAGTGGTTCAGGAGAAGACAAAAACACGGATTGATGGATTCATGATGAACTCGCTCATTATATAAATTTTGAACAGAAAAAAATTAAGGACTTTTATTTAATGCTCAAAACTTTTCAAAATATGACGTGACCCCCCACAGAGCTCGCTGAGGCCCCCTTGTGGGCCGCAACCCCCCCGCTGTTGGGAACTGATGCAATAGAGTGCCACAGCACTGATTGAGAATCACTGATATAAAAGATAATATAATGCAAGCATTGTAAAAGTTTTTGTCAACTCTGTCATGCAATATAGTCACTATAGTTTAATAATGATATATCTCGTCATACCCCCTGTAAAAGCTGTATAATTAATAAAGCATGTGCATTAGCATGTGCACTATTTTTGTACCATTGTGTATGGATTGGGTCAAAGCAGAATAACAATAAAGCCTGTGCATTGTTTTATTGTATTTTTGTATTTGACTTAAAACAGAATTTTGTTAAATTGTTTGGTGCCTCTTTCACTGTTTCCAAACTTTGCTCTGTCTATGAACTAATCTCAATTTTATTCCCATTATTGAAGCAGGCAGATGTTCAGACATGCTATATGAGTCTGATTGCTTCTCTGCAGTGGCCCGTAGCACAATACTTCAACAGAATCAGCTCTATAAAAATATAGCGATCATGATATGCCTCCAAAAAAATTGTGGAACCATCTACACAGGGGGCAAGAACCCTGTCTAAAGAATTAACTCATGAATGGATTGTGGATGGAAGTTGACAAGACATATATGGTTTTGAAGATGAGCATGACTGGGATGTTCCCCACCACTTTTGTTCCTAAACTGTTATCAACTGGTTTAATAATGGGACTGCCATTTTACCATGGTCATAATGGATTTGGATTTGTGTTGAAAAATGTTGACTGGCTGAAATATACGTATTGAGCATTTCTTCTCCGAGAATGAGATCACAGACAAAGATAAGAAATGTCTATTTTGTTAAGTGTGTGTGGAGCAATGACTTATAAGCTCATGTGGAACTTGGCAACACTGGGGAAGCCGGGAGAATTGGCTTACAAAGATTTAATCGACCTGGTCCAGAACCACCACAGCCACAGCTCTAAACCTTCAGTGATTGTGCAGCATTTCAAGTACCACAGCTCTTTTCGTAAGCATGGGGACTCTATTTCAGTCACTTCAGTCACCAAAACAAATTCCTTGTATGTGCAAACATACATGGCAACAACACTCTTTCTGATTCTGATAATCTCTGTGGTTGAACAAGTTTATAACCATCCCCTGATCTGAAGAGACTAACATAACCCTAATCCACAATAAAAAGCACATCCTATAAATGTAAAAAAAAAAAAAAATGTTTTGGTCAATGCTGTTGTACTTTAGCATAACAGTGAAACCTGGCATTGCGATACTGTGGATATTGTTGGCGTCTGTTTGATAAATTGATTGTGATGTTCCTCATTTGTAAATCACTTTGGGTGAAAGCATCTGCCAAATGATTAAATGAAATGTAAATGTCGTTCACAATAAGGGTGCATCTAATATAGAGGAAGCATCTCTAATTCTAGAACAGGAAGTTTCATTTCATTAGTGCATGTTACAATGCATTTCTGATACACATTAAAGTACAGCTGCACATCATCTTTATCAAAACTATAATTAGCATGTAAAATTTGGTTGAAATAGAACCCAGAGCCCCCAAACTGTCACCAATTTTTAAAACAATGTGATGCTTGAGTTTAAAGGTTGTATAAAGCACATAGCCAGTTGTTTTAGGATAAGTTATATTTACACATACATAAGTTTGCTCTCTCTCTCTCTCTCTCTCTCTCTCTCTCTCTCTCTCTCTCTCTCTCTCTCTCTCTCTCTCTCTCTCTCTCTCTCTCTCTCTCTCTCTTTTCAGATTGTAAATATTGTTATTGCACTTGTGACCTAAAGTCAAGTGTGAACCAAAAGATTACTTTAAAGCATCATATCATTACATCATATCATTAAGTGTAGCATTAAACAATAATTTCTGAGGTTTGACTTTAGTCTTGTCACAGAGTAAAGGTAAAATGGCAGAGCTATAATGATGATGTACAGTATACCAATATGGAAGCCTTCAGATATTTCATTCAAGGTCACCATGTAGTACATGTGATTGTGAAAGCCATGAACAGAAACTATAGTTGCATGCTTTAAATTGGTCCTGACCTGTAGTATATTATCTGAGCTTCCTTCAAATTACTGTAACAGGACAGTGCTCTAGTATGTCCTCCTGCAATTACACACCTGGAGACGGATCACACCGATAATGAGACACACTCAGAGGGACATGACCCACATTGCAGTAGCATGTCTACGTTGAGTGACATGTTCTTTTGAACATGCATGTTTGCAGTGGCCAGTGCTCCAGGTTTTCAGTGACCTTTGTAAACAGTGTCCAATTTATAGATGTGGGAATATTTCAAGACTTTGAAGTCTGTTACATTACAGTTCTGAACACGATTTGATCATAAAAAACCTGTTAATAACATTATTATTATTAATAATATTTTTTATTTTACATTTACATTTAGTCATTTAGCAGATCGTGAGCTTAGAATTATAAGGTTCTATCTCCACTTTTGGTCAAAATTGAGTTTTTGACATATTCTGATCCATTAGGTGTTTATTAATGCCTGTGTGGTGTTTGTAAAAATGTTGTAAAAAAAAAAAAGATTAATAGATAAAGCTATAATAAAAGATTATACTACATAACAGTTTTGCCAGCTGGGATGTAAAAACTTTGATGCTCATTATCTCAGAACTACCCTAAACGGAGATAGAACCTTATAATTCTAAGCTCACGAGATGATTTTATCCAAAGGACTAATCGTGAAGAGGCAAAAACAAAGTGCTCAAAATACAAAGTTCAGACATTACTCGGAGTAGCATTAGCCAGATAAACGAGGATTTAAAGGAAAAGGAAATATATTTTTTTCTTTCTTTTTTTAAAATTCTTTTTTATATTATATTATGTTAAGTGCTCACAGAAGAGATGAGTTCCCTTTCGTAGTCACTTCGAGTTACGTCAGAAGTGACGGAGATTGGGGGTTTCGCATAGAAAGCCAATCCTCTTCGAGTATTTAAACACGAGTCAATGGCATGCAATGCCTTGGGGCTGCGGAAATTTGCATAGCGTACTCCGCCCTACTCCGTGAGTATAAAAAGAGGAAGTGAACGCAACCGCAGTATGTTTTCGCTTCGGAGCCAAGAGAACCTCTTCACTCCTGAAAGCACTGTTCAAGACTCTTCGAGACGAGCGTCCTCTTCAGTGTTGGTGTGACGGCGGTACCCAGCGAGATTCTGCATCGCCTGCGATCTGAGCAGTGGTCTGCCAGACTTTGCGCTTCTCCCTGGTCGCTTCAGCGCTGAAAGAGTGAATTTCCTCCTCTCATTGAAAGAGCTGCACGCGCACGTCTTTTTAAAGACGGTTCGCCCGTGTTCTTCTGGGTGTGGTTGATTTCTGTCGTCATCTGATGGTCACGATCGCTGCTTTGTATGCCTGGGCATTTCAGCATGCAGTAGCAGCGTTCGTGGATGACTCATGTTCCTTCTGTGGGAACATGACCATCTCTACACTGAGGTCGAGACTCAATGATCTCACTTGAGTGAGAGTCCCGGTCCCCCCCGCTCGATCGGTTTCCTCCATAGGGGGCCCGTCGACCCGGGGACCTGGTGATTTTACGGTGATGGTGTGGGACAAAGCCCCGACGATTCCTCGGGCCACACCTCCCGCCTCAGTGCGAGAGCCAGCGAGCGTTAGTTCGATTCAGTCGGTTGCTTCTTCGGTGGCACCGGCTGCTTCGGGCAGCGCTCCAGATGATGATGCGATGTCGATCACAGCATCACTAGGCGGGCTTGACTCCTCGGGAAGTGAGGATGCGGCCGCGTTGCCTCCCTCGGGAGCGTCAGCGCCGCCGTGTCTGATCCCGCGATGAGGGCCGTGCTATCTCGGGCGTCCGTGAGCATCGGGTGGGGGTGGAACTCCGCCCCATCCCGATCTCTCGCGGCTGAATAATTGGTTTTTGGGTAACACTGCCGCCTTACGGCCACGGCCAACCCCAATTTCCTTTTTTCCCCGAGTTGCATGCGGAACTGACACGCACTAAAAAAATAAATAAATAAATAATTAAAAAAAAAAAAAAAAGGCGTGCTTTAGTTCCCCGCCCTTCCTCCCCTCGGCGATGCGGCTGTCTGTGGGTACGCTGGGGCTCCCCCGGTCAACCGGCGGTTGCTCTCAGATGCCCCTCCAAAGCCTATGGGTTCTCGTCGTCTATGGCGGTGCGATTCTGTAGAGCGGCGGGACAGGCAGCCTCCGCCCTGCATATGATGAGCACCTACAAAGCTAGCTGCTCAGGAATGTGCACGAGGAGGTGACGGACCAAGCGAGCTGCGAGCCTGCCGCCTACCTTGTCCTTAAACGGGTCACGGAGGCGGTCGCTCGCTCCCTTGGTCAGGTGATGCCCACCGCTGTGGTCCAGGAGCATCATATGTTCGGCGGTGCGGTCCAGGACTTTGCCCAGCACTTCTCGACCGCCTAGGAGCAGACGAAGGCGGTTTCTCTGCCCCGACGGCCAGCTGCTGCCTCCAACCAGCCGTCGGCTCGGACGCCTCCGCCAGCTCGCCGCCAAGGACACCCCCCTGCGGCTCCCTTCCCTCCCACGCGGCCCCAGCAGCAGCCTTCAGCCGATTCGCGTCGCGGAGGAGGCCACAGGTAAGCGTCCCCCCCCCCTCAGGCCGTGTGCCCCGCTAAACGCCAGGCGAAGCGATGTTCCTGAGGCGGGCCGCTCAGTGATAGTGTCATGGTTTTTCTCAGGAGGCGGTGGCAGGGCCCCTACGTCCATTGCGTCGCCCCGTTCATTCCTCTCTGTCTCGGAGGGCGCGGAAGGGTGCGTGTGTCGTCCCCGGGCTACGCCAATCCCTTCCCCCTCTGTCGCCAGACCCCCGGCAGAACAGACCCCCGTGGAACGCTCTGCCTTCCTTGGTCTCTTCTGTCGGGGAGCGGGTTTCGACGGTGCATCCGGACTGGGTAACTCCTGCACGCATGCCGGTCGACCCGCCTCGCTGCCCCTCCGGGGGGACGTCTGTGGTTCGCATGACCCCGTTGGCTCACTTCCTGGAAGCCTAGCTAGCGCTTCCCGGGTATCCCACTGGGTCATCAGAACGATCAGATTCGGCTACGCGATTCAGTTCGCACGGTCTCTTCCCCGCTTCAGGGGAGTTCGCTCCACGATGGTTGGTGGCAATGCCCCAGTCTTGAGAGCGGAGATTGCGACCCTGCTGGCGAAGGGTGCAATCGAGACGGTCCCTCCAGCCGAGGTGAGGTCCGGGCTTACAGCCCCTACTTCATTGTCCCCAAAAAAGACCGGTGGGTTACGACCGATCCTGGACCTGCGCATTTTGAACCGTTCTCTCCATCGACTACCGTTCAAAATGCTCACGGCCAAACGCATTTTCGAATGTGTTCGGTATCAGGATTGGTTTGCAGCGATCGACCTGAAGGACGCGTACTTCCATGTCTCCATTCTCCCTCGACACAGACCGTTTCTTCGGTTTGCCTTCGAGGGCCAGGCATGCCAGTACGCCGTTCTCCCATTCGGGTTAGCTCTGTCCCCTCGCGTCTTCACGAAGATCGTCGAGGCAGCCCTTGTTCCCCTTCGCGAACACGGGGTTCGCACCCTATCTCGACGACTGGCTGATACTAGCACACTCTCGAGCTCAGGTTTGCGAACACAGAGACCTGGTGCTACGGCACCTAGCCCGTCTGGGCCTTCGGGTCAACCGGGAGAAGAGCAAACTTTGCCCCGTGCAGAGGATCTCTTTTCTCGGCATGGAGATAGACTCGGTCGCCATGTCCGCGCAGCTCACGACGAGCGCGCGCACTCACTGCTGGCTTGTCTTCGACAGTTCGAGGGCAAGAGTGCGGTTCCACTGAAACTATTTCAGAGGCTCCTGGGGCATATGGCATCCGCGGTACGCCGCTCGGTTTGCTTCATATGAGACCGCTTCAGCTGTGGCTTCGCGATCGAGTCCCGAGGTGGGCATGGCATCGCGGCTCGCTCCGAGTTCCAGTGACTCCGACGTGCCGCCGAACCTTCTTCCCGTGGTCGAACCTCAGCTTTTTACGGACAGGGGTCCCTATTCAGCGATTTTCCAGGCATCTCGTTGTCTCCACGGATGCGTCTACCACGGGTTGGGGTGCCATGTGCAATGGGCATGCAGCCGCCGGTTCCTGGACAGGAGCCCAGCGCCTCATGCACATCAATTGCCTCGAGCTGTTGGCAGTACGGCTCGCCCGGCACCGCTTCCGAGCGCGCTCAAGGGCCAGCATGTGCTTGTCCGCTCAGACAACACTACGGCAGTAGCGTACATCAACCACCAGGGGGGGTCTACGCTCGCGCCGGTTGTCGCAGCTCGCCCGCCACCTCTTGATATGGAGTCAGAAGCACCTGAGGTTCCTTCGTGCAGTTACATTCCTGGAGACCAGAACCGGGCAGCCGTCGAGCTGTCCCGGGCCCGTCCCATCTCCGGCGAATGGCGACTCCATCCCCAGTCGGTCCAGCTGATTTGGGACCAGTTCGGGGAGGCACAGATAGACCTGTTCGCCTCTCGGGACTCGTCCCACTGCGCCCAGTTTATTCTCTGACCCGCGGCTCTCGGCTCGGATGCGCTGGCGCACAGCTGGCCACGGGGCCCACGCAAGTGTGCGTTCCCCCAGTGAGCCTCCTTGCACGGGTGTTGTGCAAGATCAAGGAGGACGAGGAGCAGGTCTTGCTGGTAGCCCCCTACTGGCCCACCAAGACGTGGTTCTCCGAACTCATGCTCCTCGCGACAGCACCTCCTTGGCCTATTCCTCTGAGACCGGACCTACTCTCTCAGAGACGGGGCACTCTGTGGCACCCTCGTCCCGTTCTTGGAGGCTGCACGTGTGGCTCCAGGACGGGACGAGGCAGGTTTGAGTTTGCTGCCACCTGCGGTGGCGGCAACCTTCACTTCCGCAAGAGCGTCGTCCACGAGACACCTTTATGCGTTGAAGTGGAACCTCTTCGTCAATTGGTGTTCTTCTCGCTGAGAAGACCCCCGGAGATGTTCGATCGGAGTCGTGCTTCCTTCCTGCAAGAGGGGTTGGAGCGTAGGCTGTCGCCCTCCACCCTTTGGATTTATGTTGCGGCCATTGCCGCGTCTCATGATGCAGTGAAAGGTAAGTCTATGGGAAGCATGACCTGGTCATCAGGTTCCTGAGGGGAGCGAGGGGGCTAAATCCGCCTCCCTCCCCTCCTGCCCTCTGGGGACCTCTCAGTAGACCTGGTGCTCTGCAGAGGCCTCCCCTGGAGCCTTTGCAGTCGGTAGAGTCTTTGCCCTGTCCTATGTGACAGCACTCCTGATTGCATTGGTCTCCATCAGGAGAGTAAGGGACCTGCACGCACTCTCTGTTGACGAAGTGTGCCTGGAGTTCGGGCCGGCTTACTCTCACGTATTCCTGAGACCCCGGCCTGGATATATGCCCAAGGTTCCTACCACTCCCCTCCGGGACCTGGTGGTGAACCTGCAAGCGCTGCCCCTGGAGGAGGCAGACCCAGCCTTGGCACTGCTCTGTCCGGTACGTGCTCTCCGCACCTATGTCGACAGAACGCAGTGTTTCAGGACCTCAGACCAGCTCTTTGTCTGTCATGGGGGGAGCCAGAAGGGAAGGGCTCTCTCAAAGCAACGGCTGTCCCACTGGATAGTGGATGCCATTGCTTTGTCTTACCAGCAGCAAGGCCTTCCGTGCCCCCTTGGTGTGACGGCCCATTCCACTCGGAGTGTAGCCTCCTCTTGGGCTTTAGCGCACGGCGCCTCGCTAACAGACATCTGCAGAGCTGCAGGCTGGGCGACACCCAACACCTTCGCCAGATTCTATAATCTGCGAATTGAGCCGGTATCCTCTCACGTACTCGTTTCGGGCAGTTCTGGAACCGCTCAGGTGTCTTCGCTTGCTCGCCACTCCACTCCCCGGACTGGATAAGTGCGATATTTCCTCAGTTCTTCCATTGAAGTCTTGAGTCCTCCAGCACCGACGATGCGGGCACCACTGCTGTTGCTCTGGATGCTGGCTAGGTGCCTCCATGCGCACGGTTCCCCATGGTAACCGTCTCATGTGTATTATCCACTGTAAGCCTCTCTGAGCATGTGTCTTCCCTTGGCAAGCCATCTGCCACCCCTGGAGTTGAAATTAGTAGCCACCTGCGGTTGGTACTCCAGTGTTCCATATGTGTTCCTATGTGGCCATGTGTGTATTCGTAAGTCCTCCCTTCGGTAGGCAGCTGGTAGCATGTCCCTTCCGGGATGTGTTTCCCAGTGTACCTTGGTAATCCTGTATCAAAGTCGGATCCCCAAAAAAAAAAAAAAGAGGTAAGGCTCGGGGGTCCAGACTTTCGCAGGGCACTGGAAGACAGCTTGAAGATGGCGTGATGGCACAGACCCCCAATCTCCGTCACTTCTGACGTAACTCGAAGTGACTACGAAAGGGAACGTCTCGGTTACGTATGTAACCCTCGTTCCCTGAGTAGGGAACGGAGACGTTACGTCTCCCTGCCACTTCTGCTGTATCGCTGGGTAGACGCCGAGTTCAGTCTTGGCTCCTCAGCGAAGACATACTGCGGTTGCGTTCACTTCCTCCTTTTATACTCACGGAGTAGGGTGGAGTACGCTATGCAAATTTCCGCAGCCCCAAGGCATTGCATGCCATTGGCTCGTGTTTAAATACTCGAAGAGGATTGGCTTTCTATGCGAAACCCCCAATCTCCGTCACTTCTGACGTAACGTCTCCGTTCCCTACTCAGGGAACGAGGGTTACATACGTAACCGCGACGTTTTCAGTTGTCCTTTGAATGCTGTCAGGGATTCTGCATTCTGGATGAGGCTGGGCAGATCATTCCACCAGCATGGTACCGTGAATGAGATGCTCTTTGTGATGTTACCACGAGCCGTCGATCATTGACTGTTCGTAGGCTTCTAGTAGGGATGTAGACTTGTAGTAATGAGTGGAAGTAGGAAGGAGCTGATCCTGTGGTCAATCTGTAAGCAAGTGTCAACGCCTTGAACTTGATGCGAGCAGCAGAGAGATAAATAGAGGAGTGACGTTGAAGACCAGATGAGCTGCAGCATTCTAGATCATTTGTAGAGGTTTAGTTGCACATAATGGAAGTCCATCCAGAAGAGCATTGCAGTAATGAAGCCTAGAAAAGACCAGGGCCTGGACGAGAAGTTGTGTTGCATGCTCAGTTAGGAAAGGCCTGATCTTCCTGATGTTGTGCATAGCAAATCTGCATTATTTTGCCTATAACTTTATACAAGAGTGTAAATCTACCTCCTAACTCCAGTGAATCCTCAAACTGTTGACAAAACCTCATAGCTCCACCCACCTCAATCATGAATGAAGTGTTGCACACATTTTGGAGACTGTCTTTTCTTGTTTGCAGTGCAAGGGTAAATAAAGAACTGCTTCTTTAAATAAGTACATTCTTTTCTTTACTCAAAACACAATCTTTGTAAAGATTAATGTTTTATGTTTTTTGAGGAGCAGAGAAGAGAGTCTTAGTTTGGAATTTGCTGACTAGCCAATACAGACTTCACAGCACTTAATCATTTATAACAAGATTTTGGCCACATTCATTAAATGACAGGAAAAACGTAACCTCGTTTCACTCTAGAAGAGGGAATGAGTACTGCATAATATCTTGCGCTAGGGGAAAACCTTTTTTCCACAAGATATTGAAGCCAAAAATTATCCTTAATTTTGAATTAATGTAAAATGCATTGCGGCAGCATGCAGACATAGGCAAGGCGGCTCGCGTGCCTATTGGCCTTGGTGTTCACTAAAGCAATTAGGCAAATAAAGTAACTCAGTGAGTATCAGAGTTGGCTGGTGATGGTGTTGATGCTGCCAATGACCACGCACTTTTAGCCAATCAGAAATTAGCATACGTGTCACCATGTGACGAAGGTGGAACCAAAAAAAACGGTGCGTGATTCTCCTAGGGAGCCCTTTCGGGGAGACACTAGGCCGTTCCGGTTCGATTGGAGCGTGCATCACCAGAGGGATATAAAAGCAGTGGTTTGGAAGCTCAGAAGGTGTTCATGGGGTTCATAGGTAAGCGGAGGACAGGGCAGAAGAGAGCGAGTGAGTGAGTACTGGAGTAGGCTGAGAAGAAGATCGTCATTGTGAGTGTGAAGACCATTATCAGGAAAGGGGTTAAGTACATGATTCCTACTTCACCTTTGGCTAAGCCCCGCCCCCCTTAGTTACTGTTGCTACATCCGTCAAACTTCATCTGCGCTCTACATGGAACAACAAGAAACAACAAGGGATCCAAAATAGAGGCAAAAGCATAACGTTACCGATCAAAGTCAAAAAATGAACCACCGCATTTCCTACTAATCGAGACGGAGGCTGGGACTAACAATATCAGGGAGCAACACTATTCATGCAAAGATGGGTAGGTCTCTATTCACTTCTATAATCGTTATTACAAAGCAAACGGACTACACGAGTATAACGTTGTATTTATTAGCAGCGTGTGCTAGTGTATCAACAACCGATATGAGAACCGAAATCATAACCTAAAACATTATAAAATGGTCTAACTAGTATAAATTCACACTCACAGTAAGGTTAGAAGTAAAAAAAGAAGTGCTTGTTGATCTCTGCGGGGTTTAACTGACTGAGGACTTCTCAAAGATTAAACTGGTTTTGGGAAGGGAAAAAATGGACACCCCCCTTCAACCTCTCTGGGAAACGCGTATCTGTGTTACAAATGCCTGAGGCACAACGTTTAACCATATTTTGGATAAAACTACGACGGTAATAGCCTTCGTTCATCTTCGGAACACAAATTAAGATATTTAAGATATTAAGATCACTCCTGCATACTAGTCCATAGGCTTCTTGAGGGAATGACTCTTGCTGGCATCGAAAATCATTAAAGACATTGTTAAAATAGTCCAAGTGACTACAGTGGCTCAATTTTAACTTTATCAAATGACGAGAATACTTTTTGTGCGCAAAAACAAACAAAATTAACAACTTTATTTCAACTATTCACTTCCTTCTCTATGGGCCTGTAGTCAGTTAACGTAGTGTGATAGCGTAAAGCTACGTCACACGTAGGCTCACTATTGGCCGACGCTGGTCATGTGTGTGATGCGTGTGACGTACAAGCTTACGTACAATAGCTTACGCTATTAAACTAGTAACCTGACTCGCGCAGAGGGAGAAATAAACGAATAGTTGAAATAAAGTCGTTATTTTTTTCGTTTTTTGCGCATAAAAGTGTTCTCGTCATTTGATAAACCTTAGATTGAGCCCCTGTAGTCACTTTGACTATTTTAACGATGTCTTTAATGACTTTTCGAGGACAGCAAGTCATTCCCTCAAGAAGCCTATGGACTATCATGCAGGAGTGATCTTAATATCTTAAATATCTTAATTTGTGTTCCGAAGATGAACGAAGGTCTTACGGGGTTGGAACAACATGAGGGTGAGTAAATACGCGTGCCAGAGCAATTCAGTGCACGGACTGAGACGACAGAGGTATGCATCAACTCGTCTTAGTTAAGGGAATAACATAGTTTAATATGAAAAAAAACCAGTGGAGTATCTCTTTAAATCCTGTGTGGCTTGCGTATACCATAATGTTTACACATTAAGTCAGTTGGCGTAGAGTAGGAAGACAGTGGGTGGTTGTGACTGTTCGACAACATGTGCGTCTACACTATGAAAGCAGTCGGGTTGAATACATTTTTTGACTACCTTTGGAAGTTGTCAAAAGTGGACAGGCTCAAAACATAAACCTTGTTTACACCTATATTTAGTGTCGTCCAGTTGAAATTCAACTAAAACGCATCGTAATACCAGGTGTAAACAGGGTCATACAGTAATTGTAGATTGTGGACATGTGGAGAAAAGATGTAGTACAATTAAATACATTTGATGAAAATAAAACACAAAACAAACAAAAAAAAAAACCTCCTGATCATAAATCCAAGGCTGATCAAGGGGATGAAATTTGCTTCAAAGAAAAACAGCTCCCTCCTCTTCCTCTTAACTGAAGAACAAAGCAGCCCTCCCTTGACTGTTTGCTCAAATCCGCCCCAAACCAAACCCATCCTACCTCTCCATCTCTGAGCCTCAGAGCCCTGCTGATGAAAGTCTAAACATGAGCAGATTGATATTGAGTTAGAGAACCAGCCATGATAAACTTTCATCAATGTAGAGTACAATAGCCGGTGATAAAAGCACACAGAGAAGAGGAAAAAAAATGGGAGAGATTAGACAAAGGACAGAGACCACATTATTCCCATTATATATAAAGGGGTCATGGCATGGATTGTTTTAATGTTTTTGAGGTTTACTTAGAGGGTCATGAAACCCTAAACCCAATTTTCTGAGATTTTAACAGACGTATGTGTGTTAAACACCATTGAATACAATGTTAGCATCTGTTAGATTTAATAGTAGGGTGAAAATGATTACATTTTATTTTTCCCCGCTATTTTTGTCTTTGTCTGCTTTTGTCTCTATAAACCTTTGCCTTTGTTCCCTCTAAAAGGCGTTTCCCCCTTTCACCTTGCCCTTTAAATTAAATTTGGCCATGAGACTGTCACGCCCAGGTGCAAGCAGAAGAACAAGAGGAGTCCAGATGAACACGAAGATGAATTTAATTCCAAAAATACATGCAAAGATACCGGGACCAGGAGCAAACACAGGGTAACATCAAACATTGACCGACAAAGACTGACTGAATGAGGGAGAACTAAATACCAGCAGGAATCAAACATAATGAGGTGAGAACAGGTGACACAGATGATCAAGACGAGGAACAGGTGGCTGATGAGGGAGTGAGTTCAGGAGTGGAGACAAGAGGATCCTGGGAAGTGTAGTGCTGATGACAAGACAGACTGGTGCAGACGAAGGACTGTGACAGAGACTGGTAAAGAGCCTAAAGAAAAATACATTTCAATAAATGAATGTCAAGGATGTATGCAGGAACAACATTTCAAAAGCAATAAACCATTTATACTAGCTGATCAGTGTCCCCTAGGGTGATCCTTCTTTTTATACTACTTATCTCCTTGTCAAGCACAGCTGGTCTATCTCATTTAAAGTCCCTGTAAAGTCAAAATTAAGTTTGTGTTTTGTGTTTGTCACACCACAGAAAAATGTGTCATTAGCAACACAGCTAAATTTGATTGAAAAAAAAGCTGGCAAGTACATAAAATAAGCTATCAAAATCTTGAAAAAATTAGCAGTATTCTCAAAAATTCTCTCAAACGCTGGGGCCGTGTTCGCTGGCTGCGCTGAGACCACGCCCATTCGCAGGAAAGCTGCTGACGGTGATATTAGGTGAAACTGCTTTCGGGACAGGAGAATGCAGGCCGAGGCAGGAGATAGTCGGTTCGGGCTCATTCACCAGTAACAGCGATTATCAGTGAATCCCAGTTGTCTCCGACGAAAGTTTATAAAACTATTCCGTGTAAAAGGATCACTACAGAGGCGGGTGAGGGTGGTGATCATCAGCTCTCCATCAAGGTGGCTTTTCACAAAATTAATCCACCTCTTATTGATGTGATCGTTTTTAGGAAATTTATATAAAAGCATCGTTCTGTTTTGTACATGATTGCCTCCAGGAAGTAACAGTGGCGGTTTTAGGCAGGGGCAAACTGGGTTAAGCAGTTTATAACAATATACATTTCTAACAATATATGAAGAGCTCTTTTCCAAAACATAATAAAAGCCATTAAAAAAATGAGTTTGTCGTGTCCTTCTGCTGTGTACAGAACCCATTCACTGTTCCACCAACGTTTCAAATCGCTATATTTCCTTGTTTAAAATGTACTGCAAGATGCAGTTTCTTTCCAAACTGTGATAAGCGGCAAACCTATTTTTAGCCTAAACACGATAAATCCTCGAATTCGATGAGCATTCTACGCAATCCAGCACGGTGGCACTCTGAACAGATGTTTGTTTATGCTCATTCATTCCTCAAAATGAGTCAAAATGAGTCCTAGTTTTCAAGACGACTAATAGTAGTTCAAGATGCAACCAAGTCAGGGCGGTGTCAGATCCAGGAACCTCTTCCTGCTGACGAAACGCATTTTAGTTTGGTCCCAGGGCCACCTGCTCTCGCTAAGAGCAACGCATGTGCCGGGCCATCTTAACGACGGCCCAAACAGACTGTCCAGGAACCCCATCCTTCCGGGAGAATGGTCGCTGCACGTTCAAATAGTCCAGAAACTGTGGCGAATATTCGGCAAAGCAGAGATGGATCTCTTCGCGTCAGAGGAGAACGCTCACTGCCCAATATTTTTCTCAAAGAGCGAGGAAGCACTAGCCCAGGTGTGGCCCAGCCGCCCGCTTTATGCATTCCCTCCGGTCTCCCTGTTGCCACAGGTCTTACAGAGGATTAGGGAAACACGCCACTCGGTGCTCCTCATAGCCCCGCATTGGGAGAGTCAGACTTGGTTCCTGGAGCTCGCTCAGCTGTCGCAGACAGCCCCGTGGCCCATTCCAGTCAGAGCAGATCTCCTCTCTCAAGCTCGTGGCGCGATCTGGCATCCCCATTGAACTGCTTTGACAATGGATACAAAATTAAAGGATAATTTTTTGGCTTCAACTTCTCAGAAAAGATGAATCTTTCCCGTAGCGTAAGCTAGCTTACGCAATACTCGTTCCCTCATCTAGAGAGAACCAATGTTACGTTAGTTAACCAATTCGTTTTCTGTCAGTGTCATCAGCAAAGATATGTTGATGATGCTGACTCTCCATCTTTGCAGTGAACGCGCATAGGCCTATAGAGAGAAACGCTAAATCTAATACTAAATACTAATACTAATATATATTGGGTAGCTTTTGATCCTATCTTACTCATCTCATGCGGTTCCCTTTTCATATAGCCTACTCAACATAGATGAAATAATAAAAATAAGTAACATAATATTATTAAACATAAATGTGAAACATATTTTTTGTGGCCTAAATAACTGCAATTACAGTCGACTACTGCATATCAATTATTATATGCAGTAGTCACACATACTATATATATGTATATATATATATATATATATATATATATATATATATATATATATATATATATATATATATATATATAATACAATGGCATTAAAAAATGAAGTATAAGTGAAATTATCCTCTAGATATAAGGCCAAATACGATTTGAGTTTCACAAAATATGATTCCACAAAACTGTCATGATTCCCCCAAAGTGTCATTTGACGCAGTTTGAGTTACCTCGAAAGGTAACATCCTCGGTTTATGACTGTAACCATAACTCTGGCCAAGGGTGAAATATTGAGCCCTCCGCCTGTGTCAGCAGGCCCCTCCTGAGGGAAATCTCCCACGGAGGGCCGTCTAGGAGCAATATAATGTCTTAGAACCATACTCGGGTTCTCGTGGCAGACCCTCTGTAGAACTCCCGGGAGCAGAGCGGGGGGAAATGCATACAGATGCAGCCTCGGCCACGTCTGTACCATGATATCCAGCCCCAGTGCCATGGTACAGACGTGGCCGAGTCTGCGTCTGTATGCATTTCCCCCGATCGCTCTGCTCCCGGGAGTTCTAGAGAGGTTCCGTCGCGACAGAATCAGTCTATTGCTGGTTCAGAGGATTGAGGGAAAAACACTGTGAACAGTGGGTCGTTTCTCGAGATGTGAACAGGTCCACTTCCACTGGGCCGAACCTCTGAGATATTGACTCCACCACCTCGGGTGGAGTCTCCACTGCCCGGGCCTTAGCCCTTGTCTCAACAGGACGTCTGCTCCCTGATTTTGACTCCCCGGGATGAATGTCGCTCTTAAAGACAACAATTTAAAGACAAGAAAGTCAATGGTCACGAGGCTGAAACACCCGAACGCACGGCTGTGTGTGTGCGTCGAGATATTTCTCCCTCAGGAGCTGACTATGCATGCCTCGCACCCTCACAGAATCTTTAGAGTAGACTGAATCTGAGCGCTGCCTCGACCTTAAATCTATGCGTTGCCTTGGCAAATGGGAGATCCCAGTTACAGAATCTTTATTGCAGAGTAGACTCGTAATCTACATGATGCCTTGGCAAACGTGAGGTCCGAGCAACTATAGATTGCAATGCAGACCTTAAATCTACGCGCTGCCTCGGCAAACGCGAGATTCCAATCACAGAATCTTTATTGCAAAAGTAGACCCGTCTACACGCTGCCTCGGCAAACGCGAGATCTGAGCCACTAGATTCTGAATTGCAATCCAGATCTTAAATCTACACGCTGCCTCGGCGAGATCCGAGCCACTGGATTCCATATTGCAATAATTCAGGACAATTCTTATGGGACAAACAACACCAAATAGGACAGACAGTTTGACAGAGCGCTTGCTGAAGAACAAAATCTGACATCTCATGTGTGCCAGGTCCTTATATTGCTTCCGCCTATGTGCCGTCACACATTACGTCAAGACACAACACCAATCAGAGATTGGCTTAGTTTCATTCATACTTCAGAGGCGCTACGCTGAGGGGCGTTCCCCCAAAGTGTCATTTGACGCAGTTTGAGTTCTCTCGAAAGGGAACTACAATTTGAAGTTATGAGTGTAAAACGTAAAAGACTTCGTTCGGACTTTGGAGTAGCTACAGAAAAAAAAGAGACTGCAACCGGACCCATGCGAAAACAAAGCTACATATCGGAAGGACACATTGCAACAGTTCCCAGTTAAATGCAGTTCTAGTAAACTGTTACCTGTCTGCTATGTTAAATGCAAGTTGCTATTTCACTCCCGGCCATTAGAGGGCACTAGGGAGTCATTATATGGGAGATCTCTCCAGACCAGAGAATAAAAGGAAGAGGGAAGTGTGAGCTAGGAATAGACCTATTTTCCAAAACCCAAGAAATGCGTAATCGTTGTGGAAACGGAGTTCCTGTCAACCATCAACACATCAGAAAAACATACCCGGGGAAGAGAAAATTGATCAGAGAGTCTTCAAAATTTTGAAAAAATTTAAACGTGTCATGGTCCAGTTATTGATGACTTTGTTAAATCCTGTGGTGATGCTTGTCTGCAGCTGAATGTATCTAAGACAGATATGACTATTGATTTCAGAACTGAAGCGAATTCTTCCCAATATACGTTCATTAAAGGTGAGGAGGTGGATTGTGTGGAAAGTTATAAATATTTATGGACTATAATTTACAATAAACTGCATTTTGACGTGAATACCAAAAAGAAGTCTGTTTTATTCAACAGTTTTTTATTCAACTGTTTTATTCAACAGTTATGCTCAGGTAGTGACCTTTTTTTGCACTGCTCTTGCTATAGAACTGTCAAAGATGAAGAACAATTTATACAAATATTAATTTATCCCTCGCACAATCAAATACTCAGAATGGTATATATTCATATTTTAAATTTATATGTAGCCTACTGTTGTGTGTTCTTATTTATCTTGTTTTATATTGTGGTGCTTAATTTTTATGTGTTTATTACGCTGGATAAATATGCCTGGGATCTTAATAAAGTTGAACTACTTCATAAAACAAAAATCATATATAAACATAATAATATAAACATAAACAATGACAGGTTAGTGAATGGTGACAAGTACAAAAGATCACGTGGTGAGCAACCATGAAATTTCCTTAGGAGCATCTTCTGGTGTGCGGACTTATTGTTTACTTTTGTTGCTACCTTACTGCCCACCACCCAGTTTTATTGTTTTGGATGTGCGTGCAACACTTTTTAAACCCTGATGAAGAACCTTTTTGTTCACCATCTCAATAGGATTTTGGCATCTGTGTGATTTTGAGGGCTTCTCAACAGGTTCAAGTTCTTTGTGTTATCTTCATTGTGGAAGTATATCCGAAAAACAACAAAGTGTAAAAAAACAAAACTTGAATAAATAGTCATACAGATAATAAATCATGTTTGTTTATAAATAATCTGTATTCCTATGAATTAATTATGTTGATAGGACATATTTGTAAATAAAACATATTATATATTAAACATGTAAATTTCTGTAACTGTCGTAGACTTCCAAAAGAGTTACCCAGTTCATAGGTCAAATGTTGAACGTCAATGTGAGGTTCAAGTTGGGTCATGGTTGGACGTCCAAATAGTGGACCTAGTTTGGATGTTGAATAGATGTCCAGTATTGTAGACCCGATATAGACATGATCTGCACGTCTATCTGCCGTCCAATGTTTAGTGGGATGTGTTGTTGATTTTGCATATTTTTTACATTTATTAATTTGGCCATTAATACATTTATTAATTTTTTGCCATCAAGTTAATCTTAAGAAATTGGGTAGTAAATAAAAATGATAAAGTTAGTTTTAGCAAATTTCAAATTGAATACCCATTTTTAATTCCAACCATTATAATTATTTTAAAGTTTTGGTGTGTTATGTTTAATTTATTTCATATAGAATAGATGATTTATTTTAATAGTTTAGAATAATAAAATCAGCCATTTATCAGTTATTGGCCATGACATAATCTTAATATTAGAGCATCCCTAATGCATTCCTACATGTGATGAAGACTCAAGTCATTTCAAGCTTAATAATTTGAATGTCCATCTTTAATATTTCATCTTTAAGACAAAGCAGGTTGCTTTTTGGGGGCCACCATGAGATCACATGACCAACTGAATACTAGATTAGGATAATATAGTGTACTAGTGATGGATTGAAATCGAATCGAAATGGAAGTGAAATTACACCAGAAAGGATGCTTTAAAGGAACATGGTAAATATGATTGGAATGGAAGCTAAATTGATGAAAGCCTATTGAGGTTAAAAGCATTGTACTTGAATCTTAATCTCCAGTGCTAATTGTGTACATTTTTAGATTAAACGAATTACTGCTAGGCATTTGACTCATGCGTGTTGAGATCTGTGATGCTCAAAGCGGTGCTGGTGTGGAGGAAGCATGAGAAGTGATTTGGCTTTGGGTTGAAATCCTCCAGCTGACTAATGAGCCATTCCTCTTTCTACTTCTTCAGGTAATCATGCTAAGAGCTCAGGAAAACTGCAGGGAGTCAATAGATGGTTTCCGCCTGGTACATAGTCTTAAAAGCATGAATGGTAGATCTCTCCCCCACAACTAATCTTTTCACTTCCTTCCTCCTGCAAAGTCTTGAAAGTGCAGTGCAGGCACAAAGACAGTCAGAAAGAACACCTAGCACTTGCTCTTCAGACTTCAAAACATCATGTTTCACAAAGACATGCGAAGACACTGATGCGGGTGGAATTAGTGCTTCAGACGGCTTTAAATTCCTTAAAGGTGCAATGTGTAACAAAGTTGAGTATCTATTAACAGAAATGCAATATGACATCCATAACTATGTTTTCAGTGGTGTATAAAGAACTTACTTAATTAGCCGTAATGTTTTTATTACCTTAGAATGAGACATTAATAGCTCCATAACCGAGGGAATCCCCTTCTATGAAGGTCGCCATGTTGTGACGTCATATTCCTAGCGTAGCCGAACGCGAACAAACAGCGCTACAGAACGCGTTTCATCACTACCTTGAAAGAGAAGTAGCGGAAAGCTGGAAGCTAGCCTTACACTCCGTGAGTAGTGACTTTTCCCTTGTGAGTGGTGTAAAATATGTAGTTGGGATTGTTTCATGTAACTTAGTTCTCCCTCGTTGTGTTATGGGTTTGTTATGTTGGGGATAGATGTGCTGTTACGTTCGTGAGACAGCTGATGATTAGTATTCATGTCATTGACCGTAAAACAGTACGTTACAGGAATCACTAACCCGTCGATAGAGACTTTTACTAAAGTCTTTTATCACTAAAGTCAATCAACATCAGAGAAAAAAGCCTATTGTGTGTAGTAAATAGTATCTATGGGATGCGGAGATGACATGATTGTAACAGCGCGCGCACTTCCGACCTTTGGACTCATGCAGACGCGTCCCAGCTCAGCCACAGTAACAGCTCATATTAGCCAGCTAAACTATTACTACCCTGTTAGAAAAAATATATAGCTGCTCCCTCGCTGTATTATGGGTTTGCTACAGTATGTGGGGAGAAATGTGCTGCTGGTTACGTTTGTGAGACAATCAGCTGATTATTATTTTATTAAATTATATATTAAAACCCTTGATCCTCACCTGACTATGGCTTTGTAAACAGACAGTATTCATGATGTGGTTTATAATGGACTGTGGTACAGAAACAGTGACTGACAATGTTACACACTCTTGGCTTACTCTGGCTATTCTCTGCTGTCTCAGCCGACGAGATGTTTGTCCCGTTTTAGCAACCGTAGCTTCTTCGAAAGGGAGGGGTGAGCAGTGGGCTGAGCCCTTAGTGCAAACCTGGTGCAAACTCGCAACCGAACCACTAGATGTCGCTAAAAGTCACACATTGCTCCTTTAAAGTTAACTTAAAGGATCGTGATGGCACACTCTATCTCGATGCCTCACATTTCCCTTCAAATGCAATGGTATCTAGTCTTTTCAGGCTTGACTGCAAGGCTAATGGTGTGGAGATATTTTTCTCACAGAATTGGATCTTATTGTGGACTGAAGCACTCACTCAAAATCTTATCTTGGCTGAAGCGCTGATTCATGCATTTTGCTGACTGCACGGGTCAGGGCCACACTGTCCGTCAACAAAACCATATAGCCTATGCAAAAGACTGAACTAAACCAGTTAACATTGAAGAGCAAAGAGATGGCATGATGTAATTCCATTAGTTTCAGAAAAATTTGGATGGGGGAAAAATTTGCATTACTTCATAATGTAAAATAGGTGTAATAAGGTGAAAACTAAATAAGCATATAAATAAGGTGAAAATTAAATCTATAATTTGACTTTTTCAAAGTTACTTTGTAAACCTATAACCATGTATCATGTAATATACAATCAATAGAGCATTATTGATAATAATAAAACTTGGTAACACTTTATTTCAATTGTCTATCCATCTGTCTAAACTGGGGTAAAATGTCATAAAATATATTTCCCTTTCGAGAGGTCTCTCGTATTGTGTAAGGCTAGCTTTCACAATGGCAAAACTCCTTTTTTTCGAGAATATTGAAGCACAGTATTAAATATTATACACAGTGTAGCTGCACAGCAGACACAGATGAGCGTGAGCGCGGCATTGGCTTTACTGTGGCAACAGCACAAACCTATGGTGAGACCCCTGCCAGAATTGGCGTGGTCTACGACTACAAAGGGACCTTGCCTAGGAACTCCAGATTTTATCTCCTTCAGCGAACTCACCATTTCGCTGATCTCTGGATGAGAAGCCTTCTCGCCACCATCGAAAAACCCTCAACGGAACAAGTCACCTGCCTTGCAGTTCTGAAGACGCAGGCTTTCCTGGTTTTTCAACTGGAGGTCCATCACATCCCCTGAGCTTCCTGTCTGCAAGGGTCGTGACCACGCAGAAGCTGCACTCGCTGAGGGCACCTGCCCTGAGTGCGACGAGATTGATCTCCCCACCCTGCGGGATCGACTGGCTGGTTTCGCCGATGAAGACCCCACTCTTCCTCTCCTATGCTTGAGCCGTGCAAAAAGAAGCACCACGCACAAAGGATGCCAGAGCGGACGCACACGAGCGATATTCGCGCCCAACAGCTAGCCACCTTCCTTACGAACAGAAAGTGACCCCGCCCCTTGCACCCTCCAGTTCATAATGGTGGGGTTGGAGTATTGATGGGCATTCAAAAACAGGTGAGCCCATGCCGACCCCGCGTGACTCTCTCAGTGAGTTTTTTGTTGTTGTTGTTTTTCACACCCCTCCTGTGGCTCAGTGGTTAGTTCGATACTTTACACTTAAAGCCCAATTTTAAGATCATTTCTGATGAAATAGAATGGTTAAGATTGAAATTTGTACAAATGCTGCTGTCCCAAGAAGTTTAGGTTCCCTTTCAATTTTAGCCGATATACTTAATCATCCATCTCTGGCTAGGGAACTCAATCATCTCTAGCTCAAGGTGGAGGTATTTGAAATGCAGGTTTTGAGTCCACGTGCACGTGCTAGGCATTCTGAACCAGGGTGCAGATATGTTATCCAGAGACAAAGTTTCTCCAGGGGAGTGGTCTCTTCACCCACAGACTGTTCAGCTGATATGGAGCATCTTTGGCGAGGCAGAGGTCGACCTCTTCATCCCAGAAGACAACGTTCATTGCAGAAAATATTTCACAAAAAGCAGGGACACGCTAGCTCACGACTGGCCGAGCAGCCCGCTGAATGCATTCCTACTGGTCACAATGCTATCACAGGTCATCTGGAACCAGCCCATGGTAGATCCCGCTAAGGAGAGATCTCCTCACGCAGGCGAACGGGAAAATCTAGCATTCCCATCCCGACTTATGGGCCCTTCATGTATGGCCTCTCAACGGGTACCTGGGTGTCTCCTGGATAAGGTGCTAAATGCCATCACTGAAGCAAGAGCACCTTAGACAAGACGCTCAGAAATGGGTGGTGTTCTCTGGCTGGTGCACAGCACGGAGCCTGGACCCCTATGCATGCGAAGTATCATGTGTATCATGTGTAGAAGTATCCTGCCTTCTTGCAAGAGCTCCTGGATGCGGATCCCACCCCCTCCATGCTCAAAGTATATGTTGCGGCCATAACAGCATCTCACGCTCTTGTGGCCGGACAAGCATTAGGAAGAAGAGACCTTAAAGAAAAGTGGTGGTGATGGTGCAGTGGATAAGAAACATGCCTTTGGTGTGAGAGACCCAGGTTCGAATCCACTGTGAGACATCAATGTGTCCCTGAGCAAGACACTTAACCCCTAGTTGCTCCAGAGGCGTGCGACCTCTGACAAATATAGAAATTGTCGCTTTGGATAAAAAGCGTCAGCTTAATGAATAAATGTAAATATATAATGTAAAAGACCTTGTTGTGCGCTTCCTTAAAGGGGCAAGGAGGCTTGCCTCCGCGTGTGCCCAATTTGAGCTGCTCTGGTCTGAAGCGGACCTAAAGCGTTTATCGCTCAAAACCGCTCTCTTAATGGCACTCGCCTCAATCAGGAGAGTGATTTGCAAGCAATATCAGTTAACGCGTCCTGCCTTGAGTTTGTGCCAAAACGACTCCAGGGTTGTCCTTAAGCCAAGGTTCGGTTACGTTCCTAAAAGGCTCTCGACTCCGTTCAGAGCACAGGTAGCTCTAGCTGGTAGCTGGTAGCTGTTTCTCACCAGACTCGGAAAGACACACAAATGTACTCAGAGTATATCTAGAGCGTTCTGCCTCATTCATACAGTTGGAATAGCTCGTTGTATGCTTTCGCACTAAAAGGCTCGCTGTCACAAACCAGAGATTATTGTGCTGGATAGTGGATGCTATCACACTGGCATATGTGTCTAAGAGCATTCATTGCCCCTTAGGCGTCAGAGCCCATTCCACAAGAAGAATGGTCTCGTCATGGGCTTGGTCGAGGGGAATACCTATTCAAGATATCTGTGTGGCGGCCGGCTGGGCCTCTCCGTCCACATACAATTTTATTACTTGCAAGTGCCGCGTTTTACCAGCGAAGGTTCATTCAATGTAAGTGTGAAACGTATTCTCCTAGCCATAGGGCTCGACACATGTCTGGTTATGGCCACTTGAACTAAGGTTTTTATATATACATTCCCTATATGAAGCCCGTCACGGACTGGCTTATATTAGGATTCATACTTTACTCTTCTTTGAGTCTCAGGCATCTGCCTTGGGCTATAGTAGGAGCAAAGTTTAGCACTCATGGCATTTTGAAAGGAGTTCCCATAGCGTAAGCTAGCCTTACACAATACGAGAGACCTCTTTTTTTATATTCACCTGTGTCCTATTAATCATCTCATTAGCTCCCTCATTTGTTCTAATATTTCTACTCCCCGTTTCTGTCCCTATCTTAGCCTAGCTAACGTCAGACGCAAGTCTCTGGGAACCACATGTTCATTTTCTCATATTTGAGGCGTGGTTTACGAATACCCAGAGCCGTTTATTGGGTGCTAAGAATATCCATTAAATCCTCCTTACGTAGCTCATAGCCAATCGTTTCGATTATACCAGATGACGTATGGAGAGCGACAGAAATTAGATGAGGAAGAAGACGATGGTTCAGGGATTTATGTGTACATGATGGCGTGCATTCACGCCGGCAGCAGGCGCAGCGCATGAGCGTCGAGCAGGACTAACAATGTTATAAATGACCAACCTCTAAAAACAAATGTATAGTTGTCTTTGTAAAGAATTGCTCAATAATATAGCTTTGGAGTGTACAGTGGCTGTGACACTGTACAAACGCTTCCGGTGTGAATACTCTCACGCATCTGCAGCTGCAGTGACGATGTTGTTACGCTGACACGCTGCTCAAGTGCCGCTCACGCTTGTAGTGTGAAACAGCCGTAAGGTTGCATTGAAAGGTAACTGCGTCTCCTGCCATGTTGGATCCATAAGTATAAACAAACTGCTTTGGTGTGTAAAATCGCGCTGCGGCAAGGCTGTATGGGGAAAACCAGGCTAGGCAAAAGTTGCCCTTTTTTCAAAATAAACTTGCATTCTAAACTACTTAGAAGAACAATATCTAAGGCTGCATCAAAAGGTAACTTCGCATCTGCTGCCATGTTGAATCCATAGGTATAAACAAACTGGTTCGGTGTGTCACATAGACGTCGTCGTCATCTTGCTGCTCCCTCCCCGTTCTGTGATTGGTTCCCTAGATGAGGCGAAAAAAAGGACCATGGCTTCCATACTGCCTTACAGTATGGAAGGTCCAAGGCATTGTTGTTTATCTGTACTTCCGGGGTTCTTCCCACCGGAGCCTTTCTTTCGATTTCGAAATGGTGGCTGCATGAAATCAGCGTATAACTAACATATTCCATAACGATGTCTAAAAAAAATACAAAACATGTTTTCAAACAGTCAGATGATGTATTTTAGTATTATGGAGTATCATGGTTATAGTCAACATTAACCTAACACCATTCTAAATCATTTCCTTAAAAAGTATAAATAGTTGTTAATGGAATTTTTAAGGGGGTTTACTGAATTATGGTTGTCTGTACAGACAACCATAATTCAGTAAACCCCCATCCCCCCTTCTGTCTCCACTAATCTGAATTCTCTTAGCTCTCCTTCAAGATTCCTCATCTCACCCTGTCATGGTCGGGTAAAAACTTGTGATCTGGGTGATCCATGAGGGGAAGGAGAGGTAGAATTTGAAAAACTTTGTTAGTGCATTAATTTTGAAGGCAATAGCGTTTCACCTTCAAATGCTGTTGCACATAAACAGAAAACTTTTCTTTTAAAAAAAGAAAAATAAAGTTTTCTTTTACTCTCTGATGGAGTGATATCTTTTATGAGCCTCTGAGGTGCATATATTATCTAGTCGACTCGTCCCAGGACATGATGCTAACTGATGTTATATTGTCTTTAATGCAGGATTGTGTAGTTCACCTTGATGTCTCTGTGGTACCAAAAAGCAATATGTAGACAGGTATGCGGTAGCTTGTAAAGATCCAGACTTGTTATGGAATTTTTAGACGTATTCTAAAGTCTCTGCAAGGTTGCTTAGAACTATATCTATAAATAATGAAAATCAAGTATTAGTACCAAAAATTGACATTACATAATAAATACTACATTAAGAAACACAAAAAGTTGGCGACAAGACCTTTTGGAAGATTTGTGAGTAAAAAAAAAAAGGTTATAAAGCTGGACTGAAAGTTTAACAATTAACTGTGAAATATTCTTTATAACTCCTCAGTAGAATACATGTTGAGTGGGGTCACAAATGTCGTGAAAATATAACGTCTGTGACACTGGCAATGTGAAATTTTAAGAAACTAGTGTAAAAAGCAATATCATTACCATTTGAAATTTTGGGGTCAGTAATCTCTCTCTCTCTCTCTCTCTCTCTGTATCTCTCTCTCTCTCTCTCTCTCTCTCTCTCTCTCTCTCTCTCTCTCTCTCCATTTATCAAAGAATACTGAAAAAAGATTGTGAAAAAGAACAGCACAACTATTTTCAACATTGAGAAATGTTTCAAATCAGCATATTAGAATGATTTCTGAAGGATCCTGAAATATTTCATATATTTTATCAAGTCATGCATTTCCTGGGAATCAAAACTATGACCGTGGCATTGCTAGTGCCATGCTGTCTCTCTTTCTGACTCATGATAGACAGCAGCCACTTTTGTACTATTCAATTATTAAGTGTTTAAAAAAATAAAAACAATAACATTTGCATTAATGAGATGTATCACCCTTGTGTCTAATTGTTGGCTCATTATGTTAAACTAGGACGAGGAATTCTACTGAACTCTCCAATTCAGAGAACTAGAAACTGAACAATGCCCATTTTAATGAGGGGAATAACTTGCAGCGTTATCGTAAATGCTTCTGGGTATTGGCACAATGCCTCCACTCTGACTAATGACATCTACAGGGGTTTAACTCTTCAGGTATCTGATGCAGGTATTGTAATGTATATGAATGACTTCAGTCTGTGTGAAATTTCATACTGTGTAGTGTCTCTTAAATACATTGCTGACTCCATTTGATATGCACTGTCTATACATTTATGATTTGGATCAAAAATGGTCCAATGCCAAAAAAAATAAATAAATAAAAATTATCTAGCGAAACGAAATGACTCGAAAAAAGATTTGTTCATTTTGATGAATGAGTTCGAACAGGAGAGTCACGAATGCGCATCACAGAACAGAGAAAGGCGAGCATTTGTGCTTATAAAACTTTAACTTTTATATTTTTTTTTTCACTAGATAAGACCCTTATTCATCATCTGGTAGCGTTCCAAGTCCTTTGAAGCTGCACTGAAACTGTCATTTGGACTTTGAAATTGTTGGAGTCCATTGAAGTCCATTATATGGAGAAAAATCCTGTAATGTTTTCATCAAAAACCTTAATTTCTTTTCAACTAAAGAAACTAATCCTTTAAACTGGATTTTCAGGTTATTCATTATTGGTATTCCTTTCAGTTAGAAACATAAATGGAGTAACTGACTAGTCTATTATCGAAGAAACACTTACCAAAAAAAATTTTTCTTGAAGAGCATAATGGTTAAAAAATAATTTATAATTATAAGTAGTGTTTAATTTTGTACAACAGATAGGATTTTGATGCACTGGTGTCATTGGCCACAACTCCAGAGAGAATGAGTTTATATACAACAAGCATCTGCCATGCTCTAATGAGTGAGTGTATTCATGAATAAGTCATACCGATTAAAGAGGCGGAAAGATGGAAAAGCACGCCATGCATTTCATAAAACAGACCTGCTACTTTGGGAATCAACAGTGGAGCTAAACCACCGTTCTGACTGTCCACAGTGGAGTTCCAAACTGGTTATGGTGGCAAATTAGCAAATCAAATTGGAAGTCTTGAATACCACGAGTCTTGTTAGAAATAAATTGTGATGTTTATTTGTTATTTAACATGACCAGATTCCTCGGGACTGCTCTCTTTGGAACACATATCCAAATTAGCCAAATGAATTATATTAGGAATTGGATAATATGCAGTCAGCCGGTCACTATCGCACATTATACTACAGGGCTGTTGAATGCTTGATTTTGATTCTGATTGATTGAGAACGTTCTAAGGTGTGCAATTATTTTCAGGGGACGGCTAAAGTAGTTTAAGGCAGGTTTGACCGCATGACAGTTCCATATCACTGTGCGTAGTTAACTGTAATAACAGACAATAGGATACAATTCCTAACAAGAAAAAAAAAAACCATGCAACCCCATGCACTTAATCTGCAATTTTCGATGAATAATTCACAATCAATGGACACATACAGTTTAATTTTAATAAATAAATTATGTAGTCCAATTAAACTGAATAGGCTATAAATAAATTGATAGTCCTGCTGCATGGATTTTCGTAATTATTCCAGATAATATAACAAATAAATAATTATTGATAGGCCTACTTGTTAAAAGGGCTTTGTGTGTTTCATTTATGGGGTTATCTATTGTCAATAATAGAAAACAAGAATGAATTAATTAATTAAAACTAATTTAATTAATAAATAAATAAATATTACTCAGGCCATTGAATTATTAGAAAAATAATGCACACCCGAGGTGTAACGGCATGTATTTCTCTAATAATTCAACGGCCTGTTATAATAAAAAATAATAATTCATTACAATTATATAGCGCTTTTCTCAGCACTCAAATCGCTTTACATAGAGAGGGGAATCCCCTCAACCACCACCAGTGTGCAGCATCCACCTGGATGATGCGACGGCAGCCATAGTGCGCCAGAACGCTCACCACACACAGCTTACTGGTGGAGACAAAATAGTCATGAAGCCAATTGATATATATGGGGATGATTTGGAGGCCATGATGGACAGAGGCCAGTGGGCAAATTTGGCCAGAATGCCGGAGTCACACCCCTACTCTTTCGAAAGACATCCTGGGATTTTTAATGACCACAGAGAGTCAGGACCTTGGTTTAACGTCTCATCCGAAGGACGGTGCTCTTTGACAGTATCCCCATTATACTGGGGCATTAGGACCCACACAGACCACAGAGTGAGCACCCCCTGCTGGCCTCACTAACACCTCTTCCAGCAGCAACCTGGTTTTCTCAGAAGGTCTTCCATCCAGGTATTAACCAGGCTCAGCCCTGCTTAGCTTCAGGGGGCAACCAGTCTTGGGCTACAGGGTGATATGTCACTGTTGTCAATTATTTCACATAACCTTGACAGGGCGATCAGGATATTTAAGGCAAACGGGACTTGTGTCATCCTAAAGGAATTTATTATTATTTTTATTTTATTCATTTAGCTGACGCTTTTATCCAAAGCAACTTACAATGGCTATACATGTCAGAGTTTGCACGCCTCTGGAGCAACTAGGGGTTAAGTGTCTTGCTGTTCGGATCGTTTTAGATTTTTCAGCCATCCGAAGGGGCTAATGACTGGCAGCACACATGGCACGACTCGTGTTTGTCATTAATCTTGTATTTTGTTTATTTATACAAATGACCACAGGTCATAAACCTGAAATGAAAAATAAATCAGTATTACAAATATATCCATTTAATATATAAAACATGAAATGGTTACAATACAATAACTAGTTCTATTTCTGTTAGAAATAAGAATACACTATCATATAATTCCCTATACAGTCTTACACAGTTGCGTCAGAACACCGCAGAAACTACATTTCCCATCATGCATAGTATAGTATCGTGCAGAGTATAGTTATCACACAAGTACGCAGGCAAAGTGCATTAATCATTATAGCGATAACACTTCAACTCAATGCTTTACCAAATGAATACAACACCGTCGCTTACCACAACTCTCTACTACATTAGTTTACTTGGGAGTTATCCAGCGTTTGAACATATCCCCAGCCGAGAGAGCTGAATAACAATGCACCCCAGGTCACCACTGGGGTGCATTATTTTACAATAATGACCTGCTGACTGCATATTATCCAGTCTATTATATGACTACTTGTCAAATATTTGAATAAATTAACATACAATTATTTTATTATGTGAAAAACAAGTTGAAAACTAGCATTCAATATATTTTAAGTAGAAGGCAGAATGCCCTGATTGATCGTTCCACAATTTTCTCTCCTCTCTCAACTCTCTTTCAATATAAGTATGGTGTCAGGCATCAGAACTTTTAATTTTCATCCTGAAATTAAATCAAATATAGAAAAGAATGAACAGTATGCATGGGACCAAAAGAATGAGCTCTAACTGCGTTTTATTTTGAGACTCATTTATCATAATTATAAAATCGGATTGCATGGTGAGATTGCTTATTTTAAGATAAGTGTTGATATTTCTCAAGGCCTTGGGTTGGTTTGTTTCATTGGGTCGTCACAGGGTGTTACTGATCACATGCTGCCGTTTTGGGAACTATAATGACAAATCTGATTACAACACAAGCCCCGCAGAGCTAATTTAGTGGTTCTTCATTTAGTCAATACATTGGCCATACTCTTTACACTCTTAGAATACAAACGGATTCCATATAGAATTCTAGGGTTCTTGACCCAATTTTTAAGAACCCTTATATGGAAGTTAAATAATGCCAGCATTTTTCTATATTAGGATAAATGTCTTAAATGTTTGCATAATGTTTTGAAGGTTTTTTTTTTTTTTTTGATGAGAAAGTTTGTTCTGTTTGATTGATGATATAGAATTCTAGGGTTCTTGACCCAATGGATTCCATATAGAATTCTAGGGTTCTTGACCCAATTTTTAAGAACCCTTATATGGAAGTAAAATAATGCCAGTATTTTTCTATATTAAGATAAATGTCTTAAATGATTGCATAATGTTTTGAAGTTTTGTTGTTTTTGTTTTTTTTTTTGGTGAGAAAGTTTGTTCTGTTTGATTGATGCATTTTAATTAAAGTTAAACATTTATTAAAATCAAATTAATTAGTTAAAGGGGTTGATTTATGATTTCACTTTTTGTTGCTGTTAAAGCATACACAACATCTGCAAAGTTTTTTTTTTAAAGGGCACCTATTATGCCCCTTTTTTATCACATTTCAAGATGTAATATTGTTCTCAGGTGTCCCCAGAATGTATTTGTGAAGTTTCAGCTCAAAATACCCCACAGTTTATTTATTATAACCATTTGAAAATGTCATTTTGGGGCCTCTTTAAAAATGAGCTGTTTTGGAGGTATACCACCTTAAATGCAAATGAGTTGCATATCCCCGCCCTGCCTTTGGATGAGGGCGTAACTTGATACCTATGGCAGTCACTCTAAGCAGACGGGCTGAGAGACGCGCTGTTTTGAATGTCATTCAGCGTACGTTTGAATCGGAAAATATAAATAGTACGAAGAGACTCCGGCAGAATAAACACAAATGAGAATGGACCAGTACGTCTTGGTATGGTTATTTGATACATTTATGTACTTATAGAGTTGTAATCGCGTCCCATTTGCAATTATGGATGTGCAACACACACACACACACACACACAGAGAGACATACACAAACACTAACACTGGCTTTTTTGAAACTACATACACATACTGTGATAAAGTTTGCTATGTACAAGCGAAATACATTTATACGAGGGACCTGTTGCGTCATGTTTAGCTTGTCATACAGGTGCTTCTGTGGCAAATGTGAGAAGATAGCTAACTTACAGGACAACAACATATATACAGTTTTTAATACAATATCTTTATATATATATACAGGGGTTGGACAATGAAACTGAAACACTGGCCAATGTTGAAGGTTTCACATCTATATGCCTGGCGGCCAATCTTCAGAGTGAAGCACGGGTGGATCAGTGATGGTTTGAGCTCCAATATCATTACAATCCTGATTGTATTTGATGGACACGACACTGCCGAGGACTACCAAACCCTTCTGGAGGATCATGAGCACCTGATGCTCAAACCGTGTATCAGCATGATCATGCACCAACACACACAGCAAGACTTGTGACAGAAGGGTTTGATGAAGATGAAAGTGACGTTGAACATCTCCCATGGTCTGACAGTCACCAGATCTGAATATTATTGAGGTGTTTTGGAGGAGCGAGTCCACCAGCATCATATAGTGACCTGGACACTGTTAATTGGTGCTGTATTTGGATGCAAAATGAGGCCCTCACCATTCTAACAAATTATTGTGTAGTAAAACCAGGTGTTTCAGTTTTTTTGTCCAACCCCTGTATATATATATATATATATATATATATAGTATATATACACATTAGGGGTATAGCAATATACCGGTGTTAACAATAATCGTAATATTCAAAGCATGAATTGTCAGCAACATTCAAAATCTTGAAGGCATTATGTCCATTCATGAGAAAACAATATATGTGTTTTTGTTCCTGACTGGGGTGGCGTCCAAAATTATCCAAACTAATGGATAGTTATTTCCCCCAAGAACCACCAATTCTACTAAAGTTCCCTGCTGCTTCGATTAAACAAATGACCCATAAAACAACAGACCAATAGAGGATGCCAAGCGTAAAGAAGCCTGTGCCATCTGAAGGGAATTTGATCTGCTATAATGAGAATCATAATTTAATTCAAATGATTGTGAGGAAACAAAATAGTGTGTAATGAGACAGTTATGTAATGATCAGTGCAGATATTATATATAGTATTAACATTCTGTGTTTGCACATACATAATATGACATTTTTTATGGGAATGCAATGCAGGGAGATTTTGGTGACAGGCAACAAGAAATAGATAGAATGGAAAGATGTAGACATTCTCTGGAGAATGGCAAGAGTGTTGGGAAATAGATACAGACGTTGCATCATGGATGGAGCATCACCTGTAGCCATTTCAAGTGCCCTGCTACAGTCAGTGCTCGTGCAGTGGTCTGGTTTTGAGCAAAGTGGTACTTTATATCAACACACACATATGGCCTCTCCAAACTGCAAGCGCCCTACTGGCTCCTGACTCATTCTCTGATCAAAAGGACGGATCTGAGGACTTCTGTTGAGTAAGACTGCTGGAGTATGATGGACAATATGTAGCTTTACACGGTTTCCTAGTAGGTGACATAACAAAGTGATAGGTAATTGCTTGGTACCTTTGTGTGTGTGTGTGTGTGTGTGTGTGTGTGTGTGTGTGTGTGTGTGTGTGGCCTGTCAAATCCTACATTATGGGGACAAAATGTCCAGACAAAGATGACAATATCCAAAATCCTTGATGAGGACATTTTTTGGTCTCTATGAGGAAAACAGCTTCTTAATCATACTAAGGGAGGTTTTGAAAATGTAAAAATGCTGAAACTTTGTTTAGGGTAGACTTTAGGGTAGAGTTAGAATATACAGTTTGCACAGGATAAACATCATTATGTTGAATGTAATTTCCCATAAAACATAACCCAACATGATTTTTGTTGTCTTTACTTTGTTGTCTTATTTTGATAGTCTATTTTAGACAGTCTTATAACTAGTAACTAGGGCTGTAGTCAAGACCACCTTTGTCGAGTCCAAGACAAGTCCAAGACCAGGACTAGTCGAGTCCAAGTCAAGACCGAGTCCAAAGAGGTTCGAGTCCAAGTCAAGACCGAGTCCAAGGTTCGAGTCCGAGTCAAGACCGAGTCCACTCCGAGTTTTTTGCCAAACAAAATTATTAAATTTATCTTGCCTAAATGTTTTGCGCTCATTGCATTCAGTCAACACAAGGCTTGAATTGAATTGTTCAATTAAATTGAAAAAAAGTTGCACAAATAAATACAATACAATACAATAAAGATACAAATAAAGACAAATAAAGAGAAAGGTTTTTGATCTAACACTAGTATAGACAGAAACTGAATAAAGTAATCAAATGGAAAATAACACTGGATAATATTTTAGTCATGAATAAATTAAACACATAGGCTATCAATCCTGATTCCTTTAACTTAAAGCTCTCTTTTGTTGTTTTGACGAAAAAATTAATGACCGACACATATGGTTGCTGTCACGTTAAGAGCAAGTGCATGGATTCTGTGTTCATACTGGCATGCATTTTATGCTTATTAAAGACAAAACTGATTATGTTTAGAGTATAAGACCGAATTTGACACAGTTTGCGTGTTAAAGCAATATTATCCGGGAAAAATAACTTTTGTTGCTGCCTGGCCAGCTGTTCTTGAGGTGAATTTTCTATGAATGTGCGCGCGGTGCATGGTCAGAGAGCACGCGAGCACTGATGGTTTAAAATTGCTTGAATATTAAACCGGTAAGACTTAAAAAGACATTCAAGTGGTAAACTTCATTCACAATGCACTGCTGGCCTGATTGTGCAAGTGAATATTCCTTCATGTCCCGACTCCCGCGGGAATATCCTGCATTATAAATGGGAGACCTGCTGGAATGATTAGAATTATGCGCAAACGAAATTCGAGCCCTGGTCTTATGCATGACAGTATCAAGACAGTAATTTTGGGTTTTTATTTGTTGATCTAAAAGCCAGGGGTGGACTTAACCATTAGGCAAAGGTCGGCAACTGCCTTGGGCCCCAAGCTACCTGGGGCCCCCAAAATGTCCCATTCAATTATCCTTAAGTTGTTTTTTTTGTTTTTTTCCTTTTCGCAAATTATATATTTCTAAAAAATGCATAAAATTATTAGTGTCGCAGACAGAAGTCACAGAAATCCGGACCTCTGTCATTTTTTTACATTCAAAAATAAAATGTCAAGCTCTCTAAATGATTAATCAGCCGTTTAAACCACCTCATATGAGTGCGGTGCATGAGAGCGCGTTGTGAGTGAGGGTGCGGGTACAGTCTCCGTGTTGCCAGATGCACCTAATGGAAAGGTGCAGTAGTCTTCTGGACCTATTTTTCTGATTAAATGTGACACTTTAGGAAGTTAAAGTTATATGTTAGGCTTAGTGATATATTTATCTTATTTTCAAAACACAAGCTTTGAACTTATTTTGGATTATTATTATTAATTTGTTTTGTTTTTCTTGTTTTTCGTAGCAATATCTGGCAACATTTTACTGTCGGCATTAATATAAAAAAAAAAGCTTATGGACAAACTGTAATTTCATAAAGCTACCACATTCGGTAGGACAAACGCAATGATCATCGTGATTATCTGGAAGAAATGTATAACACTATCAAAAACTATAGCATAATATACAGATCTGTATGAATGAAATTTGCCAAATAACTTACTGGCCAGCTGGAAGACGTCTCATGCTGTTTAGTTAAGCTTTCACAAAGTCATCATAAAGACATTAATTAAAGCAGTGTTTCTCAACTAGCAATCTATTCAGTCAGCATATTTGTGTTTTGATCTGTGCGAATTACAGAAATATAAGAATTTTTAGACCTATTTTTTTCTATATTTTTTTGCACAAAACTCTCCAGAAAGTGCCATTTAATGGTTTATTTTTCAAAAAAAATGTTTTAACTTTTTTGGTTCTCTTTTAAAGATCGGATGGGGGGGCCCATACTACCTTCGCCTTAGGCCCCCAATTTGCTAAATCCGCCACTTCTAAAAGCAAAAGTGTCACAACACCCAGAATTTTTAAGTAGTAACTATAGTAACAGCACGAGAAGACACGCTCCGTTGTAGTGAGCACTTGGTCTGTTATTTTTGGCATGTTCTAAGTTAACGTTACCTTAATTAGGCTAGTAAGAAATAAACACACATACAAAAATGTTGGACTCGGTCGAGACCAAAAGCCATATTTGGCAAGACCAGTGGCCGAGACCGAGACAAGTCCGAGTCCGAATACCAGCGAGTCCGAGACAAGTCCGAGACCATAGAAAAATGGTCTCGAGTCCGGACTCGAGTACTACAGCCCTGCTAGTAACTTTGTAAATATGTTAGCTATTTATCATTAGAGTATTATTAGACTGTGGTAGACTGTTAGGCTTAAGTGTTGGGTTAGTAGAATAAGTTGACATAGTTGAAGTTGAATAGGCTCATTTTACAACTCACCCAGAGTTAAACAGTTGGGTTTTACCATTTTCGAATTCATTCAGCCAATTTTCTGAAATATTGAAGAATATCAGTAACCAGATAGTTTATGATCCCATTGACTTCCATAGTATATATTTTTCCTACTATGGAAGTCTACAGGATCAGAAAATGTCTAGTTACTGATCTTCTAAATATCAGAATATCGGCTGAATGGATTCGAAAATGGTAAAACTCAATAACTCTGAGGGAGTTGTAAAATAAGCCTATTTCCAAAAAAAAGTGGAGTATTCCTTTAAAGCTAGGAGAATCTCTGTTGGGGACCATTGACACATTAAAATAAAGTGTTAGCATATATTAAGCTGACAGTCTACTAATATTCTAATGACTGCTAGTTGACATGTATTTGCAAAGTTACTTTTAGTTAGTAGACTAAAATGGACAATTGAAATAAAGTGTTACCAAATGACTTGATGCTGGGAGCTTATGTCACACAAGATTTTTTGTCCCAAACATCAATCTTTTTGTTTGCTTTTTATTCAGTGTCCCCACCCATAAATCTCACTCTTCAAAAATCCTGCTATAATTTATTTACTAGTACTGTATATTAAATGCATGGTTTTATCATATTAAAAAAAACACTTTCATGATAGGAATAAAATTTTGCATTGTTGCTCGTTGCATTTATGCTTGAGTTAAGTTTTTTTTTACTTTTTTATATTTTGGTGGAACCAGCACTGGGATTCAAACACCTTCTCCATTACTGCTATCATTTAAGCATCTGCCAAACCATCCATCTTTCATTTCTCATGCCATCCATCTTTTGTAACTGTCCATCGTCTTTTAAGCCTTCATTTTTCCTCGTCTCCCTCTTTCACTCCCTCCCTCCCTCCCTGACTCCCACTTCCACTCTCAGGCAGCCTGTTTAAGGTCACTGTCAATCTTGTTATAGGGGAGGATGTGTAATTACCTCATCCATCCATGCAACCAGAACCAGCATCAACAGACAAACCTGAACCTCTAGTGCAGAGCCAGAACATACATGCAAGCTCAACACAAGACAGATATACATTAACTTGAAATTTAAGGTTATAATTGAGCCACAATTAGTACAAATGCATAGAATGCCATCTTAGAACTGGCTTTCAGTATTTATAGTGTCCAAATGTTGTTTTAGAATGATGCAAGTTAGAAATTCCAGTGAGGAAAACAAAGTCATGTCCATTCTCATAAAAAAATATAAAACAAAGACAACAAAACTACTGTATATAAGCTGTTGACATAAGCATGTTTAAACTAAAGGGTTTATATTTTCATTAATTTTCATAAGTTACTCCATATAGGAAGAACAGACATGCCAACTAGTTACTGACCTGATGCAGACACATAGCTCAAGTGGACCGATACTGCGCTCGTGCCACGGCAGATCCGCTTTTACATGGCGAAATTTGCAAGCGGAAAGAGAGAAAATTAGAAATTTCGTGAGCTTAGAATTATAAGGTTCTATCTCCACTTTTGGTCGAAATTGAGTTTTTGACATAATCTAAACCATTAGGTGTTTATTAATGCCTGTGTGGTGTTATTTTTGTAAAAAAAAAGATTAATAGATAAAGCTATAATAGAAAATTTTACTACATTACAGTTTTGCCAGGTGGGATGTAAAAACTTTGATGCTCAATATCTCAGAACTACCCTAAACGGAGATAGAACCTTATAATTCTAAGCTCACGATTTGCTTCTCCAGAGATTAAACTGATCTGCTTGTGCGCGAGGTTACAGCACGCAAGCAGAACATCTACAGTACAAGCCGTAATACTGTAAAGATTAACAATATTAATCTGTAATCCTTTTACTTTTAATATTTGGCTATTTTGTGTGCTGCTGTGCATGTCATGAAACACACTGGAGAGAGAGATCCAAATGCAATGACTTTAATGGGTAATCCGTATTCTCAAACTAGTTCAGGCAAAGGTCAAAATCCAGGCAAGCAGTCCAAAACAACAAACGAAACACAAGAAAGTCAGAGCGAGAACAACCGAAGTGTAGAAGAAACAACAACTACTACACATACTAACACAGACAGGGAATATTTACACAGATCTAAAAAGACTAACAATCAACAGCTAACAATGACACCGTGGGGAGAGGACCTTTAGTGGATACCCGGGGAAACACAAACCAGACACGTGACATAACCCTCCTTCTACGGAGCGGCTACCAGATGCTCCACAACATAGTTACAACACAACACAAGAATTCAGGAGGGAGGTGGAGGTTCAGGGGGAGGGATGGTGGGCCAGGTCCATGAAGGGAGACAGGAACAAGGCGTGATAGCTTAACCGGGGACAAGGGCAAAACAAAGAATCCTTTGGGCGGCCAGGGCAGTGAAGACCCCTCGGGTGGCCAGGGCGGTGAAAATCCCTCAGGCGGCCAGAGCGGTGTAGTCTCCTTGGGCGGCCAGGGGGGCTCAGGACCAGACACCAGCTCAGGAACTGAAACCAGCTCAGGAACAGATACCAAAACTGTACCAGCCACAAGAACAGACACAAACACAGAAACAAACACTGGCTCTGGAAAAGGTATTGGCTCTGGCTCTGGAACAGGCACTGACTCTGCCTCCGGCTCTGGCACTGGCTCTGCCTCCGTCTCTGGGACAGGCACTGGCTCTGCCTCCGGCTCTGGTACAGGCACTGGCTCTGCCTCCGGCTCTGGGACAGGCACTGGCTCTGCCTCCGGCTCTGGGACAGGCACTGGCTCTGCCTCCGGCTTTGGGACAGGCACTGGCTCTGCCTCCGGCTCTGGAACAGCGGGCACTGGCTCTGCCTCCGGCTCTGGGACAAGCACTGGCTCTGCCTCCGGCTCTGGGACAGGCACTGGCTCTGCCTCCGGCTTTGGAACAGGCACTGGCTCTGCCTCCGGCTCTGGAACAGGAGGCACTGGCTCCAGCTCTGGAACAGCAGGCACTGGCTAAGGAACAGCAGACACCGACTCAGGAACAGCCACTAGAACAGTAATGGTCACAAGGACAGACACAAACACAGAAACAAAAACTGGCTCTGGTGCTGTAACAGGCACCGGCTCTGGCTCCGTCTCCGTCCCCTGGGCAGACATGACATGAACAGTCATTGATTGGGCAGATGGGACGTGAACAATCTCTGACTGGGTAGACGGGATGTGAACAGTCTCTGACTGGGCGGACGGAACGTGAAAAGTCTCTGACTGGGCAGACGGAACGTGAACAGTCTCTGACTGGGCAGATGGAACATGAACATTCTCTGACTGGGCAGACATGACGTGAACAGTCTCTGACTGAGCAGAAGGGCCGTGTCTCCTTCTCCGGACCACCAGACTCAGAACCATCGGAACAGGGACCACCGGAACAAGGACCACCAGATTCATCGCGGCGTCGGCATGGTGAGGTTACGATACGTCCCACTGACTCTGATGCGTCCCACTGACTCCGATGCTCAAGGTATCTGGTAAAACCCTAAAAGTGGTAAAACCCCACCGACCGACCCTGCTGACGAAAGCTCATACAATTTTGGACACGCCGCATCCTCTCTTTCTCCGAGATA
Source organism: Pimephales promelas (assembly GCF_988280905.1). NCBI lineage: Eukaryota > Metazoa > Chordata > Actinopteri > Cypriniformes > Leuciscidae > Pimephales > Pimephales promelas. Next base: position 19,211,147 of record NC_142778.1, read on the forward strand.
GGAGGAAGGATACGGAACCCCATCATGCTGGATCTCTGTGTCAGAGTCCTTCTGTCATGAAACACACTGGAGAGAGAGATCCAAATGCAATGACTTTAAGGGGTAATCCATACTCACAAACTAGATCAGGCAGAGGTCAAAATCCAGGCAAGCAGTCCAAAACAAGAAACAAAACACCAGACAGATAGCTTGAGCGAGAACAACCGAAGTGTAGACACGAGAACTAACGACTCCGTACACATACTAACACAGGCATGGAATATATACACAGATCTAACAAGACTAACAATGAACATCTGGGAACAATGATACGAGGAACAGCTGAGTGCAATGAACAATGATGGTACAGACAAGGGTTGTGGGGAATGCAGTTCATGAAAGGATGACACCGTGGGGAAGAGGACCTCCAGTGGATACCCGGGGAAACACAAACCAGACACGTGACAGTGTGTCCCTGTGTTTGTAATAAACACCCAGACAGCAAACTGACATTGAATCAACGTGGAAAAGACGTCTCTCATGACATCGAAACAACATTGATTTTGCTCATCGAATTAACGTTGAACCAACGTCAGACAAGCCATTCTTCAAAGCTAAATGAAAATGGAAAATTGGTTTGCTTTCATAACGTTGATTTCAAGTTGATTTTCCGCTAGTTTTGAAAGAATGACGCGTCTGACGTTGGTTTAACGTTAATTCGATTAGCAAAACAATGTCAGATCAACGTTGTTTCGATGTCATGTTCCACGTTGATTCTGGGCAGTCTGCATGTGTTGTGCACCGGCCTACAGGCACACATTACTACACAGCTCTTTAACAAAAATAATATTGCGCCTTTGACTTTAGACCAGGTTTCAATTGGTCAATGCCACAGTCTATTTCAGTTACCTCAAAAGCAGCTCGCCAACAATGCTCCTAAACACACCTCATTTGCTATTTAAACAACATGGCGTCAAAAGCATGCCAAACCAATGGTGACACAATCTAACGTCAAACAAAGGAGATAACGTTACAAGCCCAAAGGAGTGGGCTTGTAACAACAAGCCCACTCCTTTGTCACAAGGCAAAATCTCTGGTTTCACCTTCTACACAACAACACTGCAACCAGAGTTTCTAAAAGTCTTCACCCTGGCAGGAGTTTTCAAAAAAAGTTTGGTTGCAGTGACCGGATAGTGCGTTTGCATGTGGACGAATGGCCAAACCGCACAGACAAAACTGCCGTTTTGAAAATACCCGTGTTTGTGTGGACAGGGCTTGAGTTTCCTTGGCTGTTAATTTGTTTCACACACCTGTTTCCATTCACCTTGATTACTCCTCATGTATTTAAGCCGTGAGATTCATTTTTTTCCTGTCTCTGTTTAAGTTTAATGTGGTTGTTTATGTTTTCTTCTTTAATAAAGCCTGTATTGCCTTTTTTTTAGTGATGGGCAGATCGAGGCTTCGTGAAACAATGAAACAGTTGAAGCAAATGTGCTATTTTGTTTCGAAACTTCGAATCAATCCGACACCCGTCTCCATGGCGATACCTAGTGGTCAATTGCAGGTGTTCATATGAAACAACCTTTACAACGAGCCATTTAAAAATGTGTTGTTTTTTATTAGGCCCTATTGTATTTTTGTAATGTATGATGCTTGTAACCTGTAGTCTCTTCACATTGCATAATGTTATTTTGGTCATGAAAAATGAATATTAATAAAACAAATCAAGCCACAATGTCTCACTTTCTTATAGATTTTTATTTAAAAATATTAATTTCTCTGCTGTTCTTTCTATTAATCTCTCTCTCTCTCTCTCTCTCTCTCTCTATATATATATATATATATATATATATATATATATATATATACAGTATATATGGGGGGGGGTCTTATAATCAAAAACACGCCAGTCACGAACAGTTACAGTGGAGTAGATCGTAGAGCGTGTAGTTCTTGAAAGAGCAATTGAGCTCGGGTTCGAGCCTGGCTTTTGCCGAACATATGAGATGTAAAAAGTATAAACTAACATGGTCTCTAGTGTTATATTTTGCCAATGAACTAAAATCGAAACCATTACATGGCTTTTTGCCTTCATAAAACAGCACAGTAGCTAATGCCTAAGAATAGGCATTCTGTGTGCACTTTGCTCCCGCTATGGTTATGTGTGATCTTTCCCAACCGACCTATCAATCAAACCCTGATTTGGCAGAGCACTCCACCTGATGAAACACTTAGAAGCTTCATTTAGCCGTAGTCACGTGACCTGGGTGTTTTGAATCACGCTTCGGATCAGTGTTTCGAATCATCTGCGCTTCGGGATCTCGCAAAGCTTCGGAACGTCTGTTTCGCGCCAGCCATCCCTACTTCTTTTATCGTGCAATTCATTACAGCCACCAGTGTGACACAGATTTTGTTCATGAAATTCAAGACTGACTCATGCTTCTCTTCTGAGAAGGGAAGATTTAACTTTATGTATGATCTGCAAATCCACTCTTTCTCTTAAAGATATTTAGTTGGACTGCTCAGCTTTTAATGCAAGTAGACAATGATTTTACTTACGCTTAAAGGAGCTAAACGCAAGTCTCTGAGTTTTTGCAGAACTACGCCCCCTCTGGCGACAAGCGAAACTGCAACCAGAGCTGTGCGCGTTCATGGAGGAACACACACACACACATACGCACGTTTGCACGAGCTGTTCATAACTAAGGAGCATCAGCCGCACACTGTGCGGCACAAATCTTTTGTTACAGTCATAATGAGGTAATACAGTAATAAATCTGCAAGTCATTTAAAATATATGAAAGGAAAGGCATTCGAGTAAATTACACACTTGTGTAAGAGGGGGAAACGGGGGTAGTAGAAAACTTCGGTTTTTGTTTCCATCTATCTCCCTGTGCTTACTGTATCCACTTATGATTGAATTATTATGGAAACACGTTCAGTTATCACTTTGTATAGGCTATGACCCGTTTGAGCCCTAGAGACGACCGGAGATCTCTCCGTTTGTTGAAAGCTTCCCGATGTTGACTCTCGTCTTATTCCGACGCCTGGCACTGGACAGACAGAAGTTTTATTTTCTGTCTCACGTGGAGTTTGCGTTGGGGTTTGTAATGAGCTTCAAGCCGGTCTCTTTCCGCGCCATATACAGATTTAATGAAGTGCACGTCACCGAAAGCAACAGATATGAGCTGGATTTTATTAATCATCGGCTAATTTCAAAATCAGCAAAGACAGCAATAAGAGAGATCGGCAACAGAACTGGTAAGATCATTTCATTCCTTTACTTTTAATGAAGATGGTAGTGTTAAGCGTCTGCGACTTACTTTCACTTTGATTTGCGATAGATTGCGGCGCTTGATGAAGGGGCTCAGCTCAGCTGCTCAGGTGATGCGCGTCGTCATATATGACTAAAATATCATGACATATAGCTTGGTTTCAACAACCAGATGCATTTACACTTGTCCAGTTTCGTCTGGAATACGGCACAGACCACGTCCTCAAGTGGTTTGAGCGATCGAATTCAAATCCGTCTCGAATGCGTTTCGGAGGGCATTTACACCCTGGTCTTTTCACGATCGAATAGCTATCCGATCACAGAAGACACATGAAGTGACCAGGTGTAAACAGCCCCTTTGAATCCATCGTCTACTTTTGTGGAAAGCTGACTAGAGTTGTGTCGCTCGAGTTGTCTTCTCTGATACGGAGAACGGCGGCGAATAGCTACACGAACCTGCCAGACATAGCCAGGCGAGCGTGAACGCGCATGACGTCACGCCCAGTCTCAGATTCGAGCCCGAATCCCTCTTATATATTTCACTGTACAGGGTTATAGAGGCGATCGCAGTGATCAAAGAAGGGCTCATTCAGCCCATCAGGCGATTGTTTAAGCATGTATGGGTTAGAAAACGGCTATTTTTAACATGAAAAGTTGCGCAATGCACCTTTAAGAATTAAATTCACAAGTATAAACTAAGTTATGCCTTGTCTGTGAAACCGGGCACTTGTGTATTTGTTGTTTGTATCTCTCATTAGAGTATTACTAGATTGTTAGATTACGGTTAGGTGTTATGATCTGGGTTAGTGGAATGAGTTAACATGTACTTGCATAGTATTTATAATCAGTATTGGTGGATATTAAGCAGACACTCTACTAATACTCTAATGACTGGTAGTTGCAAAGTCACTTCTAGTTAGTAGAATATCTAAAGTGAACTTGAAATGTGTTGTCAAAATCTACCTTTTTAGTCTGTCGAGACTGATGAGCAACCTTTTTTGTCAATAGTTTACCAGGCCAGTTATAAACCACCTCTTATGTTCCAATCCACAGCTACTATCTTAAAACAGATTTTCCAACATGATTAATAGACAGAAACTATGACATGGTGTAAAAATTAACACCTCAACATGGCAAGAAGGTTTCCTGTGACGTATTCAGAGACATGATAACAACATGCAGTGCACAATTTGGGGAGAAGGTCATCAGAGAAATCAAAGTGGTGAACTCAATGTGCCAATATGTCTTTGCCAGCAGGATTCATTTCCTTCAAACGCACTAGATGACCCTGTCACAAAGATGAATGTTCATCTTTTCCTCCACTGATCTCATTTTGTCTTGTACTTACGCAGTCTAGAAAAGGTGCGTTTATATATTTTATTTTTATTTTACATACAGGTGCCATTTGCAGCTCATTGCGACATGATGTGTTTGTGTTGATTAAAAAGTCAGGGTGATGGAAAGGTATTCGGACCGAATCTGGGTCCAGAGTCCAACTGCTATCATTGTCGTCCATACAGACAGTCATCTTGACAAACCGAGTAGTTCATCTTGAGTCACAGTTCAGCAGCTGAGTGCAATGAACAGTAATGGTACAGACAAGGATTGTGGGGAATGCAGTTCATGAAAGAATGACACTGTGGGGAAGGAAGTGTACCTCTATTAGTGGATGCCCGGGGAAACACAAACCAGACACGTGACAGTGCGTCCCTGTGTGTGTAATAAGCAGTGTACGTGTGTTGTACCCACCTACAAGCGCACATTACTACGCAGCTCTTTAACAAAAATAATATTGGGCCTTTGACTTTAGACCATGTTTCAGCTGGTCAATTGCGCAGTCTATTTCAGTTACGTCAAAAGCAACTCGCCAACAATGCGCCTTTTTTAAATAGCACCTTTGCTATTTAAACAATGTGGTTGTTCATTTTTACATCATGTCATAGTTTTTGTCTTTTAATCAAAAAGGGGTTAACTCAATGTGCCAATATGTCTTTGCCAGCAGGATTCATTTCCTTCAAACGCACTAGATGACCCTGTCACAAAGATGAATGCTGATCTTTTCCTCCACTGATCTCATTTTGTCTTGTACTTGTAAGCAGTCTAGAAAAGGTGTGTTTATTTTTTTTAATTTTACATACAGGGGCCCGTTTCAATAAGGAGGCTCAACCAACTCTGAGTTAAAGCTTGAACTCTGAGTTGACTTACCCTGAGATGGGAAACTCTGAGTTTTCGGTTACAGAACAGCTGAAATGAGTTAGTTCAATCAACTCTGAGTTGACTGACTCTGAGTTTAGCGCGTGCACCACAACTATAAAAAGCCATTATCAATGGAGCGCAGATATTATGAGTCACCATGGCAACAGCGCCAGACAAAAAGAGGTGTTAGGTGTAATTAATTAACAAGTGATCTAAATATTGTAATTTAATTAAGGGGGTTACTCTTAATTCTTCTGTAATTTAAAATAAAATATGATGCAATTACATTAAAAAAGCTACTGCATAAACTATAGAACAATTCAGTATAAAACAATAGTGCATTTAACATACATTTTTAAAAGTTATATGTTTTATGTAACCTTCTCCCTCTACACACTTTGATCAATTCAAGAATAATTCATGCAATTGTATATTGTTAATCTGAAAGATTTAAAAGTGCTGTTTCTTGTCTCTTCTCTTTGTGTTAATCAAGTAGTTGAGGTTGATATAGGATTTAGTAATATGTAGACCAATACTTTCTAGAGATAGTAAGTATTACATTAATCTAACTACACTGTTTAAGATGTCATTTGTGGTTAATAATTCATAACTATTTTACAGTAACTTACTGTTATAATATCAGAGGTGAAACTGGAAGAATGTTATTCAACCTAAAGTAGGCTACTATTACTTTGATACATTTTTACTTAAGTAAAAATACCAGTCTAAAAATCTAAAAAGTAAAAAGTAGTTAATTTAAAACAGTAAAAGTTGCTGAGTAACTTGTTTAACAGTGGGGGTGGTGTGCGGGACTCCCCCATGTGGGGTATGAGAGTTTCACAGTATAAGAACCGTCTCAGAAAATATCACGGTTTATGGTATTAAACAATTATTAAATATATAAACAGCATTATTAAATTACGGTTATTATTATTATCATCAGTTAAAATGAAAATGAGTTAAATAAATTAAACATTTGTTCAATAAAACATATGTAATCAACTAACTTCAATAATTGATTATGAATAAGATTAACATCTTATTTTTATCATTAATAACTTATTAAATTATGTTTGAAAAACAATTGAGTTCTATAAAATGTTTTTTATTCCAATTTTTTTAATGATTTAATAGAAATATATTATAAAAAATGGTGGTAATCAAATAAAAGTTTAGCAAACGTTTTAATCCTTTTACTTTTTGGCAAATTGCTGCAAAACAGATTTAGTCAATTAAAACATGGACAAACAATATATATTCCTTAAAGAATGTGTAAATACATTTTATTGTTAGTGTTTAAACAGCACTTCCTCTTTAAAAAAGGGGAGGAGACCGCAAGAAACTCTGAGTTTACTGAAGAAAACCTGCTCCCGACCAGGTTAGGTTCACAGAGTAAGTTACCATGGTAACTGACTCTGAGTATAAGTTACCTCTCTTTCAGAAACGGGCTTGACTTACTCTGCTTTCTCGGGTTTGATATACCCACCTTTCTGAAACGGAAAACCCAGAGTTTCCCTCATTTCAGGGTTAACATACTCAGAGTTTTCACTTAACCTCCTTTCTGAAACGGGCCCCAGGTGCCATTTGCAGCTCTTTGCGACATGATGTGTTTGTGTTGATTAAAAAATCAGGGTGATGGAAAGGTATTCGGACCGAATCTGGGTCCAGAGCCCAACTGTTATCATTGTCGTCCATACAGATAGTCATCTTGACAAACTGAACAGTTTATCTTAAGTCACAGTTCCTCAAGGTTCAGTGTGTGAACATCCAAACACTTTGTGTTTTCTGCAATTAAATTTGAGGCTTGAAATATGTGTCTGCCAGCATATAGATGGAGCTTTACACGCTTCCCAAAACGCAGGCAAAAAAAAAAAAAAAAAAAAAATCCTTTTCGCCTTTGTTTTCCCAGTCCCACTTGGTCGGCACATTGGAATTGGGCTCTTCGGAAATCTCCCACCCATTGTTTGGATGGATTGAGAGGTGTTAATCTCAGCAGTGGTGATTAGAAGCAGCCGCTATTCTTCTTCTGAATACCAACAAGAGAGAGGAGAAAAAGGGAAATTTTCCCAAGGAGAGAACTCGTGGTGAATCTCATAAAGATGTGGAAAAGGTCAACGAGAATGCAAACAAAATATTTCAAACAAGGACATGTTTGCTTGATTAGCTGAATATAAAAGGCCAAATACAAATAAGGCATATTAGTACTGCAAAAGCTAATTTCTCTTTGTGCAATTTCAATGGGAGAGTCCTTGCATTGATGAAGATGAAACAATTTCTAATTTAAGTCATAACATCCTCTTTGTGTTTTAATCAATATTTGAAATGGCAATTGTATGGTGAAGGAAATGCCCATGCTTTCGTGATGATTTTTCATGAATCTACCTGGGTTTGTGTAGGTGTGTTTCATTATGTTACTCTACAAGTAATTAGAGGATTAGAGCTGGTGTATTTCTGGTAAGGCAGGCAGTTATTCATATATAATCTTGTTACTGCAGCTGCTGAACCTCTCAGGTCTTTGTTTGTTAAAGCTGGTTATTTAGACATCTGCTGGCTTCATTTACACCTCTTGTTCAGCTCTGCCGATCTCTTTCCTTTAATCAGAAAAATGGAGATGTGCACTGATATTTTGATATTTCAAACATGCATGTTTCATTTGTTCTCAAGCTTGTCCAATGCATTTTTTTTATTTGTTTTGTTTACAACAGCTCTCAAAGGTTACATTCAGACAACAGCGTAAAGTGGCCCAAATCTGATTTTCTGGATGTTTTATTGGTTAACGGCATGAACAGGTAAAAGTGCTGCTTGTATTATATAATGTATATAGTCTCACAGCAAGACTTTCAGACTGACAGCAGAAGTTTTGGACTCTATCGCAGCTTTCATTGACCAAGGACCGCCCAAGACAACGTCTGACCGATATGTTAAACAACCAAGCACACTCTTCTTCCATAAGGGGTTTTGGTGACACAACGGGCTTTCCTTCCAGCAGACCATTAAATAACTTGACAAACACAGCTATTGTAGAATTTAAACAATCAAATAACAACTTCGAAACTCCTGACGTTTTTTCCATTTTGTGTGCAATTTACATCCGATGTTCAGCCATTGTTCCGTGCAGCGTGACATCTGAGGCTGAGAATAGTATCAATGTAACTTATTGTTTAAAGAAATACTCTTCCCGAACCTAATTGGATTTTGTTACAGTGTTTTGATGTTCCTACTAGTTATGGTTTATTGTAAACCCCAAACCCTAATTATCAAACTTAATTTAAGTTAATGTAACACAACATACAAATTCCATTAAACTTTTTTGGTACATAATTTCAGTCTTTGTTACCAATTTAAGATTCAACAAGGATGCATTTAATTGATCAAAAGGGGCATTAAATACTTTTATAATGTTGCAATAGATTTATATGTCTTTTCTTTGGAACTTTCTGTTCAGCAAAGAATTCTGAAAAAATGCATTACTGTTGCTACTAAACATCATCTATACTATTTCTTGTTATAAAATCAGACCCTCAGTCACTTCAGTATGTCAGGATTGCAATAACAATGTTTATTCATTTAGCCCGGCTTCAGATAATGTCTTTATTTGCTTGCTAAATACTTATGGACTATCCCCCTAAAACAACAAAAAACAACAACAAAAAAACAGTCTAAACTTTCTTCTTTTTTTAAAAAAACCCAAAAACTTATTTCACAAATTTAAGAGGGTGATCATTTATATGAAGATCAACAGTATAAGTGTCACAGTGTCTGGTTGTGTTTCCCTGGGTTTTCACTAGAGGTCCTCATTCTCACGGTGTCTTTCACATTTGACTTCAATTCCCAGCATTCTGTCTGTCACTTATTCATTGCGCTCAGCTGTTCCTCGTAATCATTGTGCCCAGCTTTTCCTTGTTATGCCGCGTTCCAGGCAACCTGTAACTCGTGTTTTTCCAATCTTATACCCGTGAAAGTGCACTGGAACGCCAGTCAAACTCGTGACTTCCCACCCGTGAACTCGTACTAGACCGATGTACTCCCAGTTACGAGTTCTGACGTCACATAGCCCGCGAACCAATGACAGCCCCTACTTATGCAGTGCATGCGGTACACGGCGAGAATACACTTTAGGACAATATAACGTCAACTAGTTTTTAGTCCATTGAGTGCAACGATAAATATTTACCAAATACATTTCCAAATATACAAAAAAGTAAAATAAAGAGTATAACAGCTTATCTTGCCTCATGCGCTATTTTTCCTCCTCAGTTTCCCACAAATAAACAAGGAGTAAGCACCTTTGGCGTTAGAAAATATTACAAACGCGCGTGAGCCACGTAAGGAGCCCCATGCTGGTTTGTTTACATCTAGGTAGTTTGGCGTGAATGACCTGGAATGCTACAAAGTCGTAAGTCGTGGTTTGAAGTCGTGATTTACGTGTTCAAAAACCTGACTGGAACACAGCATTAGTTCTTTGTTAAATCTGTGTGTATATATTCCCTTTCTGTGTCAGTATGTGTTACGGAGTTGTTGTTTTGTGTCACACCACTTTAGGTCTGTTATTTTTCGAGTTCTTTTTTTGGACAGATTTATTTGGCTCTTGACCATGTTGACGACGAGTTTGGATTACCCTTTAATAAACTACTGTTCATGGATTCTCTGCTTCCCGTGTGGTTTTCGTGACAGAAAGACTCCGTCACAAAACAATCCAGCGGTATGTTTTGCAACATCTCTTCCCCCGCCACTGAGCGGGAGAGAAGGGTGTTGACGCGGTTGATAAAGTTCCGAGGGGCCTGTGGAAGTTGCCGTAGAGGAGGCGATAGAGAGATGTTTAACATCCTGTCTGCCCAGCCAGAGACTGTTCACGTCCCGTCTGCCCAGCCAGAGACTGTTCACATCCTGTCTGCCCAGCCGGGGGTATACTGAGTGACTATTTGGAGCGTTTGGCTCAGATCCTGGACATGCCTGTGTTCGCTATTCCATAGCTGGAGCCAGTGTCTGCTGTTCCAGAGCTGGAGCCAGAGCCATTTGTTTAGAGTTGGTGTCTGCTGTTCCAGAGCCAGTGTCTGCTATTCCTAAGCCGAAGCCGGTGCCAGTGTCTGTTCCAGAGCCTCTGCCATGGTCGCACAAGGTAATATTACCGCCCTGGCCACACGAGGTGATATTACCGCCCTGGCCGCCTGAGGGGTCTTCACCGCCCTGGTCGCCCCAAAGGGTCTTCACTGCCCTGGTCGCCTGATGGACTCTCTGTTTCATGATGGACTCTCTGTTTCGCCCTGGTCCCCAGCTAAATCTTCACCCCCTGTTCCGGTTTCCCTTCATGGACCTGGCCCATTTTATTTATTATTATTTATTGCAAAACTATGCAGCCCATTTCTATGTCTCTATCCATGATATTGATCCATAATAGAAGGATGATTGGATGAGGGAAATGTATGGATATCTGTCTATACAGATGCACAAACAATATCAAACTATACAAATAAAATAGTACTGAATTATGTGTGTTACACACAAGTGTTACAACTAACCCCTCTATCTGTTACAATTAACCCCGCATACGGGGTAAGTTGTAACATTTGCACTTCTGTCACTTTCATTTCAACTGTACGGAAATGGTAGGTCCTAGAAAAAAAAACTTTAAGTGGTCATTTGTAGCAGAGATGTGTATGTTGCTTGTGTAAAAAAAAAGTATTAATCTAACCTAATTATTTTTTAAATAATTGAGCCAAACCCAAAATGCGTTAGGTTGTGCCCTGCTCTCCCCTACTGCTCATGTTTCCCATGTGGTTTTCATGACATTAAGTGTGATGTAATGAAATGTGCTGTCTTATTATTTTAGTTATCAATGAATGATAAAAAGAGGGGAAGTGTGGAAGAAATTGAATATGTTCAATATGTATGCATTTTCTTATATAGTAATTAAATTAAGGTAAAATGCACGAGGATTGTACAGTATGTGGAGTCCAATGATTCTCTGCAACATTGATAAAACAATTAACTGTTACTAAAACTGTATGTATGTATGTATGTGTAATGTATGTCTCTCATTGTTTAAAGGGATACTCCACTGTTTTTTGTTTTTTTTCATATTAAACTATGTTATTCCCTTAACTAAAAACTAAGATGAGTTGATTCAGACCTCTCTCGTACCATAGTAAGTCTCTTGATGACTTTTCTGCTGTGATGACAGTGGCGGATTTAGCAAATTGAGGGCCCAAGGCGAAGGTAGTATGGGGCCCCCCATCCGATCTTTAAAAGAGAACGAAAAAAGTTAAAACATTTTTTTTTTGGAAAAATAAACCATTAAATGGCACTTTCTGGATAGTTTTGTGCAAAGAAATATAGAAAAAATAGGTCCAACAATTCTTATATTTCTGTAATTCGCACAGATCAAAACACAAATATGCTGACTGAATAGATTGCTAGTTGAGAAACACTGCTTTAATTAATGTTTTTATGATGACTTTGTGAAAGCTTAACTAAACAGCATGAGACGTCTTCCAGCTGGCCAGTAAGTTATTTGGCAAATTTCATTTGTTTCATCAAATTATAGTTTTTGATAGTGTTATAAATTTCTTCCAGATAATCATGATGATCATTGCATTTGCCTTACCGAATGTGGTAGCTTTATGGAATTAGTTTGTCCATACCCAGATAGCAAACTGACATTGAATCAACGTGAAAATATGACATCGAAACAACGTTGATCTGACATTGTTTTGCTCATCGAATTAACGTTGAACCAACGTCAGACGCCTCATTCTTTCAAAACTAACGGAAAATCAACTTGAAATCAACGCGTTGTTTCAACGTTATGAAAGCAAACCAATTTTCGATTTTCATTTAGCTTTGAAGAATGCCGCGTCTGACGTTGGTTCAACGTTAATTCGATGAGCAAAATCAACGGTGTTTCAATGTCATGAGAGACGTCGTTTCCACGTTGATTCAATGTCAGTTTGCTGTCTGGGTAAGCTTTTTTTATATTAATGCTGACAGTAAAATGTTGCCAGATATTGCTACGAAAAACAAGAAAAACAAAACAAATTAATAATAATAATCCGAAATAAGTTAAAAGCTTGTTTTGAAAATAAGATTAATATATCACTAAGCCTAACATATAACTTTAACTTCCTAAAGTGTCCCATTTAATCAGAAAAACAGGTCCAGAAGACTACTGCACCTTTCCATTAGGTGGATCTGGCAACACAGAGACTGTACCCGCACCATCACTCACAACGCGCTCTCATGCACCGCACTCATATGAGGTGGTTTAAACGACTGATTAATCATTTAGAGAGCTTGACATTTTATTTTTGAATGTAAAAAAATGACAGAGATCCGGACTTCGGTGACTTCATAGCTGGCTACGGCCATGGACTTCTATATTGTTAGCATTGTTGTCATTGTCAGCGGGCATCACAAAAAAGTTTGTTACCTTTTGCACTTTTGCTGAAAACGTTTTGCTTTCCTCCCGCGTCCTGCTTTTTCAGCACCACTTGGGTAGCTGTAGCTTTGCTTCAATTTTACTCTGTCTACTACTCTGTACACTCTGCCTGTCACTTCTTTTTCTCCGTCAGCTTTTTGGCGCATTACAGCCTTGTCACTTTCGCACGCAGAAAGTCTACTGAGATAATGGAATAGTCCAATGCAGTGAGTTGAGGTGGGAGTTGGGGGGTGGGGGGGGATCTTCTGTCTGCGACACTAACGATTTTATGCATTTTTTAGAAATATATAATTTGCGAAAAGGAAAAACAAACAAACAAACAACTTAAGGATAATTGAATGGGACATTTTGGGGGCCCCTAGGTAGCTCGGGGCCCAAGGTAGTTGCCGACCTTTGCCTAATGGTTAAGTCCGCCCCTGTGTGATGATATTACTGTGCCGAGTCGAAGTGCTCCAAAGCACTTGCTGTGGTATTCACACACAGCAAGTATAAAAACTATGCGACTATGAAAACTCAAGGTATCGCACACCGGACACAGACTTTGTCAGTTTACGGCCAGCAATATTGTAAAAGTATGTTTAAGGACATTATGGAATTCAGATCATGTCTGTACTATGATTGTACTGTACAATTAAATACAACTGTTGCTAAGTCTGCAGTCTTAACACTTTAGCTCAGAGTGTCTGTTAACTGAATGAATTAAGGATATCACCTGAAAATCTAATAAATTAGTGTAAAATTAAATGTATATTGCAGCACAGGGTGAAATCAGTACACAGTAACGACGATTTGAGACAAATAAATCTAAATTTTATTTAAAACTATGTAAATCGCACTCTGTGGCACAGCAGGATTTTGAACAAGGTCCTGCACCGTTGCTGGACACCGTGGATAGACGCCGAATGGCGCCACCGGTGTGTGTAAATTACCCTCATAGAAAATAATGTGTTCGAATTTTAAAGACATGGCGCTCGTCCGATGTGCGACCCCTTTTAGGAAAAGGACAGCGGCGGACACGAACACGCACACCTATTTACTTGATAATAAAGTCGCAAAGTAGTCTATCTTTCAACTCAGGACAGCACCACTTCTCACAAATAAATACAGACAGGATTGGAGATCAAAAATGTTTAACTGACAAGTAATGTAACTGCGATCAGAGGCGTTTTCTTCCAAGAAACGTTGTGGTTGGTGGATAGGATATGGAGCAGGTGACTGACATCCACATAACCAATCACAGTGTGACAGACGCTTCACATAGATATAGTCTATAGGACGTTTCCTGTCAGTAGGATGTTTCCTGTCAGGTGTGAAATAGACATTTAGAAAATGTCTTTAAGATGTAATGATTTAGAATGTATGTTAAACTGACATCTTAAAGATGTCTATCAGATGTTAGTAAACAGCAGATGCTTTCCAGATGAAAGGTTCTTAATTAAACAGACATCTTGCAGACAAATGTGTGCTATCTGGGTAGATTACGGGTCTGCAATAAAGATTCTGTGACTCGATCAATGATCTCGTGTGTGCCGAAGCAGCGTGTAGATTACGAGTCTGCAATAATGATTCTCTGACTCGATCATGGATCTCGCGTGTGCTGAGGCAGCGTGTAGATTACGGGTTTGCAATAATAATCTGTTGGCTCAGATCTCGTGTTTGCCGAGGCAGCGCTTAGATCAGTGGTCTCAAACTCGCGGCCCTGATATTTTGTGGCCCTCTACTTGACATTAAAGTTCAATGTTAGTGCTGCCCGTCGTTGTGTGTGCCGCATTTTTTTATCCCTTATGGGCTACCATAGATAGACTCGTGACAGCTTACGGTGGGTTTGTTGTCACTAGTTATTATAGACAACCACGAAGTACAAACATACTGTGCCTGGAAAAAATAAGCGGCCTCAATTATGAGCCCGCTTGCCGTGCGCCTACATTTGAAATAACGAACTTGAGCGTTGATATATTTAACTAGACCATTTCTACTTGTCTTATATTATTTGGCTGCATTTATTTGAGAAAATTAAATATGTACACATCTAATCTCTGATGTGTTGAATGTCTGTATTAATAAACCATTCAGTTCATATCTCGAAGGAGGCTTCGACTACGAAGAGTCCTGACGCCGAGTCTATCAGGCTTCTGAGAATGGCCCCCTCCAGGGAGAGATGGGTTTGAGAATCCGTGTCTCCTTGGCACCCTATGAGGGGCGACTTTTTGAGGAGTGTCGCAGTACTGCCAGTTCGGTTTGCCTTGCTGGTTCGCTGTTTCAGGGCACCGGGGTGTCAGCGTCCCCAAACAATCCTCTGAGAAAGGTCGAAGAATACCAATATCCGCTATTTCCTGCACGTACATGTATATGAAATGCGTGGATGCAGCTCTGGCCCCGCTCAGGCTGAAGGGCATACACATTCTGAATTATTTAGACGACTGGCTGATTCTAGTGGAATCAGAACAGTTAGCATTTCGGCACCGAGATGTCGTCCTCGCTCATATGCAAATGTTGGGGTTGAGGCTCTTTGGTTCTCCCTGACACACCCAGCTCCCTTGGGGCTGGACGTTGTGGTATAGACATGGCCGAGGCTACGTCTGTACGTCTTTCCCTGATAACTCTGCTCCCAGGAGTTCTGGAGGAGGTCAGCTGGGACGGAATAAGTCTACTGCTAGTGGAAGTCTACTGGCCGCGCTGACTGGTTCCTGGGCCTGGTGCCTCTCCTTGACGGCTCTCCCTCTGAGATTCCAGTCAGGAGGGACCTTCAGTCTCAAGTGGAAGGGGTGACCCTTCACCCCAGCCCAGAGATATGGAACCTGTGGATTTGGTCTCTGAGGGGGCCCAACTCGTTGTCTTTGGTCTCTCAGCTGAGGTGGTGGAGACCATACTTTTCTCCAGAGCTCCCTCCATGAGGAAATTGAACGAATTAGTTCTCCTAGAACCTAGTTCTCTGAGAAAGAAAAAAGACGATGTGTCACTTTGCTATACTTCCTACATCCCTGTGATCGACTAGCTTCTGCCTTTTTTTGAAGAAAATGCGATTCTAAACCTGATGTGCTTTATCCTTTTCTGGTATTGGCGTCACCCGACCGTGACGCTCACGCTCGCCATTGAACTAACTGACAAAAGTGCTTCAGACGCAATCACGCAGGAGCAATCTCAAAGTGTCATTGAAGCATTGTCTCATTCCCTTCTCAGTGAACTAGGGTTACAGTAGTAACCTGATACTTTTTCAAAATTGATAAACAGAAATATTTCTTGTGCAGAAAATCAGCATATTAGAACATTTTCTGAAGGATCGTGTGACACTGAAGACTGGAGTAATGATGCTGTAAATTCAGCTTTGATCAGAGGAATAAATTCAATTTTAAAATATATTGAAATAGAAAACAACTATTTTGTAATATTAGTGTTAAAATAGTTACTGTATATTTAAATAAATTGATGCAGCCATGCTGTTAAACAATGTACATAGTGTGCATTAAAAATGTAGCCAACAACAGAATTGTGATTAGTCTTTACTTCCTTGCATACTTTTACCATTTGTAGCCACTTTTCTACACAGACTATTGATTCATGTATGCAGCCAACATAAAACAAGATGCAAGTAGTTAAAATCGTAAAGTTATCTAATACGTTAACACTGCCTTGCAAGCATGCTTTCATTCAGAAAATGCTAACCCAGTTTTAATTTGTCTTTTTCGTGTCAATAAAACTATAGCATAGTTTGACTTGACACTTTTTTGATTCAAAAATGAAAGGACTCAAAAAAGGGTTTTTTTGTGAAATTTTGTTTAATGTTTGATTTCATTCTCTGGTGCACATCAACTTCTAGTTAGAGCACTGACTCAATTTTCCAGTATCTGATATTTAAAAAGGTTATGTGAACAACCTCACAAAAATAACACAGTTGAGCAGAAAATCGTAATTGGGTATTTGTGCTACACCATGAATGCAGCCTAGACATACAAAAGTGACTCATCGCCTTCATCTTTGCATTACAGATATATTTTGTTGTCTTCAGATGTAATAGTGATAAAGTGGGTTGGATTTGTTTCCCCTGGGCATTGATTCAGTGTTCACTCATTGGTGTGTGGGCAGCAGGGCTGTGCTCCTGACACATCTGATCTGTTGTCTTGTGTATAGGGTGAGGAACAGGAAGAGAGGAGACCATGAACCAGGGCTAAAGAGGGACAGCCTGTGGCTATTACTGCCACCTTAACTTTGAAAATAGCCGTTATTTGTGACTCAGGTCATATTTTCTAGAAATAGCAGGGTTTTTCATGGAGACCTGGAACAATACAAAAATACATTTAATTGTATGTTTATATACTTAACAGATGCTATTGAAGCTTGTTTCCACACAATAAAACATATAAAGGTGATGTGACTTTTTTATCTCACAATTTTGACTTTTTTTCTCACAATTGATAGTCAGAACTGTGAGATACAAACCTGCAATTGCGACTTAAGGTCTCTACTTCAAACAGAATCGAAGAACGAAACTGATGTGAAGTCATTTAGAACAAAATCATGCCAACGAAATTTGTTTAGATTTCGAAACAACTTGCCAAAGCCGAGGCGATTACATATTAGATAGGTGTGTGCTTAGGTCAATTATCTTTTAAATTGTTCTATTCCATTGGCGGAAACAAGCTTCCATTGATGGCCTTCACTGAAGAGGAAAAATATTATTTCTTAGTACTTTTGTTCCCCAATATCAAACAAGAATATTAAAGGCTTAGTGCACCCAAAAATGAAAATTATTCCATTAATGACTCACCCTCATGTCGTTCCAAGCTTGTAAGACCTCCGTTAATCTTCAAAACAAAGTTTAAGATATTTTTGTCACGGATCCGTCGGCGTCAGCACCAGATACCTTCACTCCACCTACTCGTTCCGGTTCCCCTGACTACTAATCATCACCACCTGCCATCACCACCTGCCATCACTTATCCGGACTATCATCCACTCCATATATACTCACCCCTTTCAGTCACTCACTGCCTGGTCTCGTCTTTACCACGACTACAGACTCCCTATCGCTACTTCTCGTTCCTGTTGCTACTCGCCTGCTTTGATACTCCAGCCCGTCTGCTCTTCGCCTGCTCCAGTCCCTGGTCCCCGTCTGTCTCCAGCCCGCTCCTGTCTCCAGCTCCAGTCCCGTCTCCACTGCTCCCGTCTGTCCGCCTGCATCCCGCTCCTTATCAGATAAGAGAACCATCATCAGACTGATTATATCCATCTCCAACTTCCGCTACCACGCTACTTACCATTATTCTCCTATTCAATAAACTCTGTTCATACTTACCAGCCTGTGTCCTTCTGTTCTGTGACAGAAGACCAGACCCCCAAAAATGTTACAACCTACGCCCGCTACCACCACGGCCACGAGTGCCCTACCTACATCACCCCTTCCCCGGACCAGTGCATCGGTGCTCGCTACCTCCACCGCAGCCTTTTCCTCTGCCTCTGTATGTCCCATGGCCCAACCAGCGCCCTTCTCTGGCGAGGAGGAGGAGTGCAGTGGCTTCCTTCTGCAGTGCGAGCTCTACATGCAAATGATTCCATCCTCGTTCCCCACTGAACAATCGAAGGTGGCCTTTTTCATTTCCCTTCTCCGTGGTCGGGCTCTACAATGGGCTTATGCCCTATGGAAAGATCGCGGGCACGTAACCAGGACATTCACCACTTTCTCCAGTCATTTCTAGGAAGTATTCTCCCAATCTGTGCACTCGATCTTGGTGCAAGATCAGCTGTTTCGGTTGAAACAAGGGAAATCATCAGTTGCTTCATATGCCCTACAGTTCCGGACCCTCGCCGCCACACTGGGATGGAATGAGTCCGCCCTCATCACCGCATATCGCCACGGTCTGAACCCCGACATTCGCCTTCAGTTAGCCATCTACGATGACACAGTGGGTATCGAGAGCATCATCCAGCGCTCTATCCGCATTGATCAACGCCGCACTGCCTGCCAGCTAGATAGCCCTGCACCTCCGCCTCCTCGTCCATCGGTCACTTACAGTCCTCCAGCACCAGAACCGATGGAGATAGGGTCTGCCCGCCTGCCCATCTCCGAGAGAAACCGCCGCATATCCAACGGCTTATGTTTGTATTGCGGAGCTGCAGGACACATGCTATCCACCTGTCCTATTCGTCCACCCCGACCCGCAGTGAGTACAGTTCAACTACCCCTATCCATCTCTAATCTGAAGTAAACACCTGCTACTATCACTTATATGAACCGTTCCCTTCCAGTTCAAGCGCTAATCGATTCAGGATCCGCCGGTAACTTCATCTCACTCTCCACTCTCCATCGGCTCCAAACCAGGCAACGTACCATTCCACACACCCTTCACGTCCAGTCCATCGTGGGAAAACCCCTGGGCCGCGGTCGGATCGGACACCGCAGCCCAGATCTTGGGTTGGAGATCGGCTGGCTTCACAAGGAGGAAATTTCTTTTCTGGTGCTGGAGGGCTCGACTGCCGAGATCATCCTGGGACGCCCTTGGTTAGAACTCCACTCACCGCATATCCAATGGTCCACCGGAGAGGTCTTACAGTGGGGTGAAGAATGCCATCATCGTTGCCTGCCTACCACTCCCAAACCATCTAGCCACCCTTCCGCTCCGGTCCAGAAAATCTCTCTGTCCGCCACCTCCGTGGAGAGTCCCCCTACCGAGTTTCTCCCGGAAATTCCTCTTCCTTACTGGGCGTTCCAGGATGTCTTTGATAAACAGCTGGCAACCACCTTACCACCTCACCGGCCATGGGACTGCGCGATCGACCTGCTGCCTGGGGCGGTACTACCGCGAGGTAAGATCTATCCTCTGTCCATCCCTGAGCAGAAGGCCATGGAGGAGTACATCCATGAAGCCCTGAGTCAAGGATATATTCGACCTTCCACGTCCCCTGCCGCCTCAAGTTTCTTCTTCGTGGGCAAAAAGGACGGAGGCTTGCGCCCCTGCATCGACTATCGAGTACTCAATCAATCCACCATCAAGTACCGCTATCCTCTTCCTCTGGTCCCCGCAGCTCTGGAACAACTCCGTGGTGCTACCATCTATTCCAAGCTCGACCTCCGTAGTGCCTACAACCTCATCCGCATCCGTGAAGGAGACGAATGGAAAACTGCCTTCATTACCCCTGCGGGGCACTACGAGTATCTCGTCATGCCCTTCGGATTGTCCAACTCACCCGCCGTGTTCCAGAGATTTATGAAAGAGATATTCAGAGACTTACTCCATCAATTTGTCATAATCTACATCGATGATATCCTCATATACTCTCCAGATCTGCCTACTCACATCCACCATGTACAAACCGTACTCCAACGTTTAAGAGATCATCAACTCTTCCTGAAACTAGAGAAGTGTGATTTCCATCAAGACACCATTCAGTTCCTGGGATACCTCATCACTCCCCGCGGCATAACCATGGACCAGAGGAAGGTGGATGCCGTCAACAACTGGCCACAACCCACCTTCCGGAAGGACCTCCAGCGGTTCCTTGGGTTTGCTAACTTCTACCGACGTTTCATCCAAAACTTCAGTCAGACCTGCTTCCCTCTCACAAACCTCCTCAAGGGCGGGGCCAAGTCTCTGTCCTGGAACACCGACGCCACACAGGCGTTTGACAGCTTGAAACGGGCCTTCAGTTCCGCTCCTACCCTCTCCATTCCCGATCCAGCTCAACCATTCATCGTCGAAGTGGACGCCTCTACCTCCGGGGTAGGAGCGGTTCCTTCCCAGCAGCAGGGGACTCCATTGCAACTCCATCCATGTGCCTTCTACTCCAAAAAACTGTCCCCGGCGGAGCAGAATTATGACATCGGCAATCGAGAGCTGCTCACGATCAAACTGGCACTAGAAGAATGGAGGCACTGGCTGGAGGGGGCTCAACACCCATTCACCGTCATCACCAATCACTGTAACCTTGAATATCTCCGTGAGGCTAGAAGACTCAACCCCCGTCAAGCCCGCTGGGCCCTCTTCTTCACCCGCTTCAACTTCTCCGTCACCTACCGTCCCGGACACAAGAATGTAAAAGCAGACGCTCTATCACGTCAGTTCCAGCCCAACTCTCCTCCTCTCAGTCCCGAGACCATACTCCCTCCAGCCGTCGTCGTAAGCCCCATTCAATGGAATATGGACGATCACATCGCTGAAGCCGCTTAATCCGAAACCTGCTCCGCCGGGAGGTCCAGAGGGACGGGTTTATGTCCCGACCCGCCTACGCCTGTCCCTCATGGACTCAGTACATACCTCCCCGGGCTCTGGACACCCAGGCAGCCAATTAACTCTCTCGCTCGTCCAACAACGTTATTGGTGGCCGGGTATGGCCCAGGATGTCTCCCGATACGTCAAAGGATGCTCAGTCTGTGCCATGGCCAAGGTTCCCTGTCATCTTCCCGAAGGCAAACTCATTCCTCTACCCATTCCCACTCGACCCTGGTCCCATCTGGGTGTCGACTTCGTCACCGATCTTCCCAGTTCCAATAATCACACCTGCATCCTCGTTGTAGTCGACCGCTTCTCCAAGGCCTGTAAACTGATCCCTCTCCCCGGGTTACCCACAGCCTTTGAGACCGCCGAAGCCTTATTCCACCACGTCTTCCAGAATTTTGGAATCCCTGAGGATGTCGTGTCTGACAGAGGTCCACAATTTATCTCCCGAGTATGGAAAGCCTTCTTTAATCTCCTGGGCGTTTCCGTCAGCCTAACGTCGGGGTACCACCCCCAGTCCAACGGCCAGACTGAGCGGAAGATCCAGGAGATCGGGAGATATCTGCAGTCATACTGCCACGACCACCAAGACTGCTGGAGTCGCTATCTGCCGTGGGCCGAGTATGCACAAAACTCTCTCCGCCAATCCACCACAGGACTCACCCCCTTCCAGTGCATACTCGGCTACCAACCTCCTCTGTTTCCCTGGTCCGGAGAACCATCAGACGTCCCAGCAGTCCATCACTGGTTCTGGGACTCAGCTCATACTCACCTCCAGCGGGCTGTCCGGAGACACAAGAGCCAGGCGGACACTCGACGTGCCTCTAATCCCCAATAGCAGGGGATACGACAGCCCTGTCGTAAGCTGAGTCCCAGATATATAGGTCCATTCGCCATACAGAGGCAGATCAACCCCGTCACCTATTGACTATCACTGCCCACTCATTACCGCATTGCACCTACCTTCCACGTTTCCCTTCTCAAACCGTATGCTAATCCTCTCACTTCTTCCTCTCCAGGGTCTGGTGCTGCGGACGTGCCCCCTCCTCCTACGGACCCGGAGGACGACAACATCTACCGAGTACACGACATCCTCGATTCCCGGCGACGGGGCGGCCTTTTGGAATACCTCGCTGACTGGGAGGGATTTGGTGTGGAGGAGAGATGCTGGGTCCAGCGGGAGGACATTGTGGACCCCACCCTACTCCAGGACTTCCATTCAGCCCACCCAGATCGTCCAGCACCCAGGGGCCGTGGTCGTCCCCGTCGTTGGTCCCGCCCGCCAGCTGGAGCTGGCCGCGGGGGGGGGGGGGTGATACTGTCACGGATCTGTCGGCGTCAGCACCAGATACCTTTACTCCACCTACTCGTTCCGGTTCCCCTGACTACTAATCATCACCACCTGCCATCACTTATCCGGACTATCATCCACTCCATATATACTCACCCCTTTCAGTCACTCACTGTCTGGTCTCGTCTTTACCACGACTACAGACTCCCTATCGCTACTTTTCGTTCCTGTTGCTACTCACCTGCTTCCTCCAGCCCGTCTGCTCTCCGCCTGCTCCAGTCCCTGGTCCCCGTCTGTCTCCAGCCCGCTCCTGTCTCCAGCTCTAGTCCCGTCTCCACTGCTCCCGTCTGTCCGCCTGCATCCCGCTCCTTATCAGATAAGAGAACCATCATCAGACTGATTATATCCATCTCCAACTTCCGCTACCACGCTACTTACCATTATTCTCCTATTCAATAAACTCTGTTCATACTCACCAGCCTGTGTCCTTCTGTTCTGTGACAATTTTAGATTTAGTCCGAGAGTATTCTGTCTCTCCATTGTAAATGTATGTATGATATACTATCCTTGTCCAGAAAGTAAGTAAAATTTATTTGTATACTGTAGCACTTTTCTCAGATGAAGATCACAAAGTGCTTCACAACAAAAGGAAGCATTTACAACTCTCTGGGTATAAATACATTGCATCACAAAAACAAAATAAACAACACGTACACATTAGACCAGCCTAACCACCCTACAATCTAGTTAAAAGCCTCTTTAAAAAGCAGAGTTTTCAACTGACTTTAAAATTTTTCCACACAATCCAAGCAGCGTATGGAAGGACGCAAAGCGTTCCACAACCTGAGTGCAACAACTTGAAATGAACGGTCCCCCCTAGTTTTAAAATGTGTAAGGGGGGCAACTAATAATCTCTGGCCTGTTGATCTCAGACTACGTGAGGATGTACACAGCTGTATCAGGTCAGAGATGTATGGGGGTGCCTGTCCTTGTAGGGCTCTAAAAGTTAAGACCAAAATGTTGAAGTGTATTCTAAATATCACTGGTAACCAATGAAGTGAAGCTAAAACTGGAGTAAAATGTGCCCTTTTACTCGTGTGGGTTAAACGCCTAGCAGAAGAATTTTGAACAGTCTGGAGACGACCAAGATCCTTCTTAAGGCAAATAAGGCAAATAAAAAGCGAGAAAGGAAATACAGACATCATCAAAGTAGTCCACATGACATCAATGGGTTAGTTAGAATGTTTTGAAGCATAGAAAATACATTTTTGGTCCAAAAATACCAAAAACTACAACTTTATTAAACATTGTATTCTCTTCTGGCTCTACATTCACGAGTCTGCAGTGATGCTGGTGATGTACAGTAAGACGCTGCTGACATGTTCTCTGGTACAGACCACGTCAGCAGCTCCTTACGTCACCAGCGTCACTGCGGACAGAAAAGGAAGACAATACAATGTTTAATAAAGTCAATGTTTAATATTATTTTGAGGGTGAACTAACCCTTTATACAAATACTGAAATTAAGTGAGTTCTCTTACGAGAGTTTGGGAGGCTGGATTCGGGAGGCTGCGTGCACTGTGAAGCGCTTCCGTTGTCGACCCTGCGGGCTCGACTCAAAGCCTTCACCACGGTTGCTGTCATTCCCACTTGCAGACCGCCCAAGTAGAAGCACCGTTCGCAGAGGATACCGTAGCCTGAGGTCATGGTGAATGGCTCATCGGATTTCATCCCACCAGCCTCCCTCTCTCCTTTTCCGCCCCTCCTGGACTTCCCTCAAGTCTTCCCTCCCTCTGCTGCCGGACAAGCTACTACCGCCCTGCTTCAACCTGATCTCCTCCTCAAATGGGACGAGAAAAGCAAGGACCCAGCCACCATCACAGATTTAAGGAGCACAACGGAGCTTTCCCTTTGTGCCAATAAGTCGGCAACTCAGGCGATTGGCAGATGCATGGCCTCACTCACCGTCGCCGAGAGCAATTTATAGTTGACCCTTGCTGACATGAGGAACTCTGAGCGATTCGCGTTTCTCGACGCTCTCCCCTACTGGTCCTTTTGGCCCAGCGGTGAACGGATCATCGACTGCTTCTCTGGTGAACGGATCATCGACTGCTTCTCTGGAGTGCAGGAGACCTTGCAGGCCATGAACCTCTTTCTGCCTCGACGCACGAGCTCCGCTGCAAGCCGCTCATGTGAGCCGCCTGCACGGAATGCTAGCTAGCACCCAGCCCCAGCCTTTGCAGCTCAGCCCCAGCCTTCAACAGGGCAGCAACCCCCACGCCTCACCCCAGACTCCGCCCGCACAATGTATCGTCAGAAAATGTTCCCCATTCCCAATTGTCGGGTCATAACAAGTGACATAGACAATTTCAGCAGTCAGCGAGCCGCTGTTCCCGAGATCAGAGTGATTCAGAGCTGCATTGTAGCTTTGCACCCACAGTTAGCAGCCGACTGGTACCAGCAGGGTGTGACAATGGGAGCTGTCTCGTGCCAAAAGTCAAAACAGCTCGACAGCCCTAGGTTGGGGCGCCCACTTTGAGGGCCGTTCTTTGGCCTATGGTCAGACCAAGAGAGATTTTTCCTGTCTGGAAATGATAGTGGTCGAGAACGTGCTCAGGCACTTCCTCCCATTCATACAGGACCACCATGTGCTAGTCCGCTCGGACAACATGTCTGTGGTTTCCTACATAAACCGTCAGGGCGGTGTCAAATCCAGTAGTCTCTACCATCTGACAGAACACCACGCTGAGAGCATGTGCCAGGACACCTAAACGACGGCCCAGAGAAGCTATCCAGGGACCATATTCCCCCCAGGGGAATGGTCCCTGCAACCCCAGACAGTCCAGTTACTGTGGCGCCTTTTTGTCAAAATGAAAGTCGACCTGTTTGCATCAAAATTTGTGAGCTCATCGCCCGCTGTTCTTTTCGAAGAACGAGGATGCCTTGGCCCAAACCTGGCTCAGCCTCCCTCTTTATGCTTTTTCTTCGATCTCTCTGTGACCACAGGTAATCAAGAGGATCAGGGAAACACACCACACTGCGCTCCTTATAGCCCCGCGATGGGAGAAATCAAATCTGGTTCCTGGAGCTGATGCGGCTGTCACACATTGGCCGATTCCGGTGAGGAGAGACCTCCTTCTCAACCCCCGTGGCTCAATCAGGCATCCCCATCCAGAGAGCTGTTCTCTACACGCATGGGTAATCAACGGATACCCGTTGTCTTGCCAGAAGGAGTAATGAACATGCTTACGTAATCCATAGCTCCCGGCAGCTTTACGGTCGTTGTTCTCCAAATGGTCTGTCGATAGAGATCTCAACCCACGAAGATGTGGGGTCCCGTGGTTGCATGGCTTCCTTCAATTGCTGTTGAATAAGGGCAGGTCCCCATCCACGCTTAAAGTATACATGGCGGGAATTGCAGCGTTCACTGATTTGACGCACAGTCAGTCAATAAGAAGAAACAAGCTTGTCATCCGCTTCCTTAGAGGACTCAGAAGGATGAACCCTCTGTTATATCTGCCTATGAAATATGGAGGCTCAAACTATATAGCTCTTGAAAATTATCCCAGTTCACTCTAAAATGGCAATTTTGTTATTATTTACTACAGTTTTTGAGAAAGATAATTAATAAATAGATAAAATAAATACTTTTTTATGTTAAAAGTGTTTAGAAAGCAGCACTGAATTGATGTTATGAGTAAGGGCTAAGACATTGACATTGATCAATTTCAGCTTGATACTGAAAGCCACAAGTAGAATGCAAAGCAGCCTTTCCAGAAAAATAGCTGATTTTGTATTCAGTTTTATTCATTTTCTCCACCAGGAGCATCACTGCTGTGGCAGTGGATCCCTTTTTTTCAAGAAAACGGGTAAAAACGGATTACTAACGTAACCTCGGTTCTCTCTAGAAGAGTGAACGATTACTGCGTAATATCTTACGCTAGGGGAAAACCTCTTTTCCATGAGATATTGAAGCAAAAAATGTTACTTAATTTAGAAATTTTGAAACTTTCGTGGCTTCCAAAACGTTTTCTTGGGACGCAAAAACATCTAACTGTGCTCTGCCGAATGTCCCCCACACCAATAGGACCGTCTGTGAGTGCAGAGACCATTCTTCTGCTGGAAATTTTTTTCTGGACAGTCTGTCTGGTATCATATTCAGGCGACTAGGCAAATGTGCTGCTCTCAATGAGCGCAGACTGTGCTGAGCCCAGACCAGGAGGCGTTCCGTCAGTCTGTAAAGTTTTCGGGACCTGACGGCACCCTGGCAATTTATTTTGGCCACCACTGACATGTTGTCCGAGTGGACCAAGACTTGGTGATCTTTTATTTGGGGACAAAAACCATCATGCCATCATTTCTAGACAGTTTATGTGTAGGAGCTTCTGTCACCGGGTGAACCAACTAGGAACAAAAAAAATATTGACTCGTTTCCAGGGGGAAGAAGTGCCGGTGTAACACCGGGCCAGCTTTTGGTAAACATATCTGACTATAATGAGCGCCAGCTGAAGCCAATGAGCAGCGCTTCATTGAATCTTATGCCGGGAGGGAAGAATATAAAGAGAGAGGCTTGAAGCATAGGAGGTGAGCTTTGCAGTGGGAGAACTTCACACAAGTGCTCGAGGGGATTAGAGCAGTGACAGCGGGCGGCGGCAGGATAAAGCTGATTCCCTGTTCATTTCTGTGAGATAATTTGTCTTTGGATCGTCCATCCTATGAAGAGAAGAGAGGCGAGTTGATTTAATCACTGTGATGGTAGAGTGAGTTGCAGTGTCTGAAAGAGTGAAACAAACACGTGTGAAGATTTCCAAGAGTGATTTATGCACAAGTGTGGTGAGATCAAACAACTGTGTTCTCCCTGAGTCTCTGATGGATGAGATCGACCCATAACCTTAAGAGTTTTTTTACTGATCTGTCCTCCTGCCTGTGTTGAAGTGAAACAGAGCTGCTGAATCGAGCATTTCCTCCTGCTGTCATCCAGTCATGTGAATACAACACACAGAGTTAATACTGACATCATCATCTGTCCTCCTGCCTGTGTTGAAGGGAAACAGAGCTGCTGAATCGAGTATTTACTCCTACTGTCATTCAGTCGTTCTTTGTATCAAAGCTGCTGAACTGGGCACTTCCTCCTGCTGTTATCCAGTCCTGTTTTTGGAGATTGTGTGCATGGTGCCGAGGAGAAGAGCTCTACGCACCTTTGTGGTTACCATCCACGAGCTTATGTAACGAGTCTGACGACGAGAGAAGTCGCTGTCTGTCCCACGAGCCTATGCAACAAGCCTGACGACGAGAGAAATCACGTCTGTCCTACAAGCCTATGCAACGAGCCTGACGACGAGAGAAGTCACTGTCTGTCCTACGAGCTATGCAACGAGCCTGACAACGAGAGAGGTCACTGTCTGTCTTATGAGCCTATGCAACGAGCCTGACAACGAGAGAAGTCACTGTCTGTCCTACGAGCCTATGCAACGAGCCTGACGCCGAGAGAAGTCACTGTCTGTCCTACTAGCCTATGCAACGAGCCTGACGACGAGAAGAGTCACTGCCTGTCCCTGCTTTTATCCTTTTTTTAAACTTAATAAAAAGTTACCTTTGAACCCACTTCTGTCGTCTGCCTCTTGGTGTCCTCTGGTGACTGCTCCTCCGGAGTGTGGTAGATTACCCTTGGCCTTGACCCCGGTGACACTTCTCTCATTCTGATCACTGGCCAAAGAACGATCTGCCCTTGAGCAGCACTCTCCATCCCGAGGTGGAGGCATCTGTGGACACCACCTTCAGACTCGAAGAAGTCCCCAGGTTTACACCTGACTGATACCAGTCGATTGCTCTCCAAGGTTTCAGAGCTGAGACGCATTTCTGATTGCCCATGAGGCGAAACAAACTGGAGGCCCATGCCCGAGATGGTACTCACGCTTTTAGCCATAACTGCAGCGGGTGCATGTGAAAAAGACCCAACTAAAGTACTGATGATGCTGAGGCCACGAGAGCCAGAATTCTTTGAACCTTTTTGAGTGGGACTATAATGCCGCAGGGGAAGGATTTTATGATGCGCTGAATATTCAGCCGCACTCTGGTGACAGTTGCGCTGCCATAGACAGCGAGTTCAGTTCTGTGGCCAGAAAAGATATTCTCTGGCTGGGAGACCGCACACTTTTTACCCAATTGACTTTGAGAACTAGATTCTCGAGATGTTTGAGTAATATGGTCCTGTGTTCTATGAAACTCTGAGTGTGATCGAGCTAGAATCAGCCAATTGTTCAAGTAGTTGAAAACTTGCATTCCTATAAGATTCAGGGGTGCGAGAGCCGTGTCCATGCACATTGTAAATGTACAGGGTGCTAGGGACAGGCCGAACGTTAGGACTGTGTATTGTTATGCTTGGCCCTCAAAGGTGAATCTCAAAAATAGCCTGTGATATGACGCTATTTGGATACCTTCAGATCTATTGACATAAATCAGTCCCATTGGCAAATCTGTGCGAGGATTTTCCTTGTAGTGGGCGTTTCACAATCACTTTGTTCAGAATGGTTTGCATGACCCACTGACCGTGTGGTGACCTTCGTCGTATGAAGCGCAAGGTCAGTTGCAGAACAAAGTTCTTGGAGAACCTTTGGATCGTGACCACCCTCATGCATTGGCCTGATGGATCTGCAGCAATACCATGGCATGCATGGCAGAGACAGCCACCCCACAGACCTTGTAAGCCTTGTTGGATAAGTCCAACGAGTACCTACAGGCCTGGGAAGGAAGACATGGTTCTCTGCAGTGGAGTTGTGGCACAGCTACATAGCAACAGCCCGCTCCACTGGTGGGATACGTATGTATCTCTTAGCTGCCCCGCCATCAAGGGTGATGAGGGAGGAGGAGCAACTGGTTTCTGGCAGTAAAAGGTGCTGTCCACGTCCCCGTAAGCTCCTCATGCACTTCTGGGAAGAAAGACACTGGGGTGGGTTGCTGAGAACCAGCGTACACTTTCCTGAAAAACCAATCATCCAGCCTTTTAAGACTTTTTAGACAGGATTATGACAGTGAACGCGACAGTGAACGCATTTCCGCGTCAGTGGGTTTCGACAGCCTTAGTCAAATGGGTCGCCGCGTATGGTTGGGTTGCGGATAGTTTGTGAGATTGTGGTTTTTTAACATGTACTCTTGTTTAATGGAAATCATTATGAACATTAGCTATGCTAATTATTTCCCATCTGCCTTTCAGCTGTTATCTCAGGACGCTTGTCCCGAGAAAATGGCGTTCGTCAGCCCCAGTTTTGTATCCAGCCTCTCACAGAGACTTCAGATGCCCCAACGCCTGTGAAGAGAGGACTCAGCGCCTGTGAAGAGACGACTCAGTGCCAACGATACGATATGTTATGCCCTTAATATTACATGTTTAACTAAATGTATTTTTTCCATGTACTTTTCTGAAATGCACTTTCTGTAAAGCTGCTTTGAAACAATATGTATGTTGGCCAGAGGAGAACTGGCCCCAACTGAGCCTGGGTTCTCCCAAGGTTTTTTCTCTCCATCCAATCACCTGATGGAGTTTTGGTTCCTTGCCACTGTTGCCTTGCTTTTGGCTT
This sequence comes from Pimephales promelas, assembly GCF_988280905.1. Classification (NCBI taxonomy): domain Eukaryota; kingdom Metazoa; phylum Chordata; class Actinopteri; order Cypriniformes; family Leuciscidae; genus Pimephales; species Pimephales promelas. The sequence goes on from NC_142778.1 coordinate 19,241,109, forward strand.
GCTTAGTTGGGGACATTTAATGTTCAACAACATTATTGATCTGTGTTGTATTACTTTCATGTGTTTACTGTGAAGCTGCTTTGATACAATCTGTATTGTAAAAAGCGCTATATAAATAAATGTGACTTGACTTGACTTTTTAATTTAATTTAGCAGATGCTCTTATCCAAATCATATACAATCTGACTAATTATATATTTATATACTAATTATATATTTATACATTCTCTCAAAATTACAATTATGGTGAAAAATTCAGGTTATGTTAAACAATCACCATAGCTTTGTACATTGTACAACCAAAGCTTGAATCTGGAGATATCAGCCCAGATGGGGTACCGTCCAGACCACCAATGCCGTCCTGTAGTTTTTGCTGTCCCTAGTCATTCTCCTTGGACCTCTCCTCTGTCATCTTCTTTCACCTCCTCTCGCTCATGTCCTACCAGAATCTCTCTCCTCCTCTCTTCTATTCTTTCCTTGGTCCTTTCCTTTCACATGTCCTCGGTCATTTCGCTCATGTCCTATCAATACAGCCTCTATCTCTTGCTCCCTTGCAGTCTCTCCTTCAAGGTTTCTTTCCTCCTCACCTGCACTACTGATCTTTTTTTTTTCTGTAACACACTTTAACACTTACATCATGTAACCAGTACTTTCATTTACTTTATCCTGTAGACATATCGAACATTAAAATCCCCCCAAAAAACGTTTCATTAGTTTAAAGCTAGTTTAAACTAGCTTACATAGCCTATTTTACTTCACTACCCTCCAGGGACATGCAGAGAGTTAATCAGGGACAGGGGCTCAAATGTAAGAAAGGGGATATATATATATATATATATATAAATGAAATAAAAATTAAATAAAAAGTATGTGTGTGAGTGAGAGTGATACTATTTTATGTTTTTGCAAGAAGTCTTGTGCTCATCTAGCCTGCATTAATCAAAAATACAGAAAAAAACAGTAGCCTAATATTGTGAAATACTATTAAAGGGCACCTATTATGCCCCTTTTTGCAAGATGTAATATTGGTCTCGGGTGTCCCCAGAATGTACTGTATTTGTGAAGTTTCAGCTCAAAATACCCCATAGTTAATTTATTATAACCATTTGAAAATGTAATTTTGGGGCCTGCTTAAAAAGTTTCGGGGGTATACGACCTTAAATGCAAATGAGCTGCATATCCCTGCCCTGCCTTTGGATGAGGGCGTAACTTGATACCTATGGCAGTCAGTACTGAGAGACTGAGAGACGCGCTGTTTTGAATGTCATTCAGCGTACGTTTGAATCGGAATATATAAATAGTACGAAGAGACTCCGGCAGAATAAACATAAGTGAGAATGGACCAGTACGTCTCGGTATGGTTATTTGATACATTTATGTACTTATAGAGTTGTAATCGCGTCCGCATGTGCAACACACACACAGACACACACACACACACACAAACACTGAAGCTGGCGCAATATTTTGAAACTACATACACATTCAGTGATAAAGTTTGCTACGTAACTTACAAGCGAAATTTATGTGAGGGACCTGTTGCGTCATGTTTACTTGTCATACGAGTGTTTCTGTGGCTAATGTGAGAAGATGGCTAACTTACAGAACAACAACAAACCACTCTGACATCCACCCACACAATTATCGTTAATAAGCAGAAAACAGGGATAAAGCAATATTTGTTTTATAGGCCAAACCTGGACAACTGGCACCATCTAGTAAAAAAAATAATAATAATAAAATAAAAATTTTGGAGCCTTGCCAACAGAATAAAAGCCTCTTAACAAAGATTGCATCATTTTATAGTTAAATGGCCCTGGGGTTTCAATGGGGACATTTTTGTCCAAAAGGCGCTGAGAGGGAGTATTTTGTGTACCTAATGCAAAATTATTATTATTATTTTTTAAAGAAAATGGCAGTGAAATAGTAAAATTCCATAAAAATACACAATTGTGCCAAATTAGCATTAACACAGGTAAAGTGATAAAAAAAAAAAAATACTGAAAAGGACAAAAATGTCCATAAGGATGCACAAGGGTTAATGCAGCTTGTAGTTTTTTACTTTTAGTTTTTTAGCATTTAGTTTTTCTCCCTAGTACTCGTGTCATGGCCTCCCAGATTTTCCTCAATACCTGGAGGATTTGAGCCTGTGTGCACTGTGTGCAGGGTTTAAGGACTGATGATAGTAGCAAGACTGGTCCCATCACCTACCGTCACTCTCTCTTCAAATAAATGCTGGACAGGCAGGACAAAGCAGAACACCACTCCTTCCTCTGGCACCATAAAAGGGCCTTGTTGTCACTTTCAGATATTTATGGTTTATGTTTGTGGATTTTGTGGTACTACTTTTGTGGAGTTGGATGATGTCAGCTTATGACTTTAATTACAAATGTACATCATAATGTACAACGGTACAGTGAAGCATGGCTCTGCATTGCAACTCTTTCACTTGCACACACAACAACCAACACCACACTTTATGTAAAAAAGATTGGAGAGCATTATTTTTTATCTTTAACTTCAGTAAAGCAGATGTAAAACACTACAAGGGGAATGTGTTGCTCTCAGGAGGAGGCTGTATTTGCACAATGACATCCTGGCTCTGGCTAAATCTACATCTGTCCACTGCAGATGCTAATAACCACAACCTGGAGGACGAACTATATAAATGTATAAAAGTATAATATAACCTTATAACATTTACAGTAGGTTTTAGTCCTCACTCACCCACTATGCTTGTAAAACATTTTAGGCCATACTGTATATGCTAGTGAAAGAGTTGCAATGCAGAGCCCTGCTCAAAGCATACATAGCTGTAGGCCCTATTCACCAATGGTCTTACAAATGTTTAATTCTCCCTGACAACCAGAGCAATTATTTTATTAGTTTTAATTTTTATTTTAGTTAACTAAAGTGTTTTTCACACCCAGTGCTGCTTTAGTTGTACTAAAAAAGTTATATTAGGCTAGTTCAGTTATAGTCCACCATCACCTCGCTAACTATAATAACTTTGATTTTGAAAGTGTTTCCGGTTACATTCGCTTCCAAAAAAGGAATAGACCACGTGACTTCCGTTTTTGGTTTATAAACGAAAAACCAAGTGACAGAAGTTTAAATCACTTCATTCTTTGTTAAAAAAGGAAAAATGATAAAATGATCGCCAAAAAACGAAAAACGGGCAGATTTTAATTGTTTTTTCGACACCAAAAACGGTTATTTATTTTTTCTACACAAAAACAAAAATTTGAAACGAAAAGCAAAAAAAACGGTATGTTCGTTTCATAATTACAAACGAATTACAGATTATCCAGAGATCACTCACACTTATCAGTTAATTGCACTCAGTTGTTCCCCATAATCATTGTACCCAGCTGTTCCTTGTTAGTTCTTTGTTAGATCTGTGTGTATATATTCCCGGTCTGTGTCAGTATGTATTACAGAGTCGTTGTACATTGTCCCCACACTTCTGATGTCCGTTCTGTCCGGTTCTTGTTTTGGTTTTGTTCTTGTGTTTGGATTGATTATTTGGATTTGGACCCCTGCCTGGCTGACGACGAGTTTGGATTGCCCTTTTAATTAAACTACTGCAACTGGATTTTCTGTTTCCTGTGTGTGTTTCGTGACATTGGCCAAATGCGAGTTTGCGAAGGCGACAGTGGCGTATCTTGGGAAGGTGGTGGGGAATGGTGAAGTGCGTCCAATGCAGGCTTAATTGCAAACCATACAGAATTTTCCTTCCCCAACGACAAAGAAAGAGCTCATGGGGTTTTTAGGGTTGGTTGAATATTATCAATCTTTTTGTCACAATTTCTCTACTGTGAGAGCTAGAGCTGTCCTTCAGCAATCTGGTGTGGACGGCGTAGATTATCTAGTTAGTTTCTTTAAAAAAAAAAAAATCACTCATACCAGTGTAATCTGTTGTCGATAAGGAAACGTTAGCCCTTATTTGGGTTTTGCAGCATTTTGCTGTTTACATTAACTCCAGTGCACCTATTGTGATATACAAGGACTATAATCCATTAACCTTCCTGAATTAACTATTCGGTGGTGTCACGGTTTGCGGGTTTGCTTGCTCAGGCTAAAGTGGCGTTGCATTATCACTTTTTATTCTGCGTTTAGACGAGCGTTTTGGGTGGGAAATCCGCGTGCATAGGGTGATGCAAAAGTGTGTGAAATTCAATGTAGTATGCACTCCAGGTGGCTTGGTGGCAACGTGAAGCACTGCCACACAACAACACCAAGTCCGCGTGCCTGCGTACAACTGTCACTGTCTAGCAGACTTTTGTGTTTTTACCCTTTACACGGGAACGTGGCTGGGGAGCGTTTTTAAGATTTCCACTCTGGAGGGTGGTTTCACTTTTTTTCATTTTTAAGCCCCCAAAACGCCGTCGCCGTGTAAACGAAAGGCACATCTGATAAAATATTTTTACGTTTTCACCCGTGAGCGTTCTCGTGTAAACAGGACCTCATTCTGTGTGTACTGCGCTGATCTGATTGCCTATCAGCGCCAGCTGTGCTGACGAGCGATCAAATCAGTCACAGGTGTGTCTCGTTAATTTAGTCCTATATGTAGTACTGTGTTACTGAAGTTCAGCGTCAGATCGTTTGGGTTGCTGGTTCTTTTGCTGACCTCTGCTCTGTGCAGTTTTGGTCCTGTTTCTCGGTTTGCATGGATCTCCTATTGTATTTCTGCCTGAGCTGAGGTCTGCCTGTGTTGAGGATTCACGACACGTCATTTCTACTCAGCAGTTCTCGTGTTCCTGTTTATTTGCCAACTGTTTTTTTTTCTGACTGTTTACAAATAAACTTTTTTCAACTCGCTATTGGATCCGGTGTATGCTTCCTGACATAATGATCTGACCATATTATGGATCCAGCGAGTGTAAACGAACCGAGAAAAACCCTTCAGAAGATTGATGCTCAATTCGATCGACAGGACGAACAAATCACAGCTTCTGATAGAGCAGTCCAGGCCTTAGTGACGTAAGTATCTGAGTTAACTGTGCAACAGCAACATCTTAGTGTCAAGCCTACCCACGCGTTCACTGTGCCTAATCCACCACCTGCTGTCCAGCCCATGGATCGCCTCGCCTACAACCCGAAGCCCCGTCTGCCTCCTCCTGCTGCCTATGCTGGTGAGCCACATCTACGTTGGTCATTTTTGAAAAAATGTTCATTGTTTTTTGCTTTACAGCACTCCCAATGAGGAGGCCTAAATGGCTTTTGTCATTACCCTACTATCGGGACAAGCTGCGTTGTAGGGAACCACCGTTTGGGAGCAGGGACATGACTGTTTGGAGTCTTTCCAGACCTTCAGCTTGAGCTCAAGAAGGTGTTTGATCGGGCAGTTGCAGGCAAGGAGGCAGCAATAGTTTTAGCAGATCTACGTCAGGGCCACAGATCGGTTACGGACTATTCCATTGAATTCCGGACACTGGCTGCGGAGTGTAAGTGGAACATTGAGCCACAATGGGACATGCTTCTGCATGGGTTCGCTGACCGCATACAAAATGAGATATACACACTGGAGTTACCTGCAACATTGGACGGATTGATTGATCTAGCTATCTGAGTAGATGCAAGATTACAACGTCATTAAAGATAAGGAATGTGCATTAAAGTTATTATTATTATGTTAAATTAACTGTATGTAGCCTTTTTAAATTCACCCTTGGAAAAATGCACTTCTATGCCCACTGCAGCCCCACTAAACAGATCTGTGGAGATGAATGTAACCTGTTCTTGATGTGGTTGTGTTATGACATGGACTGAAGCCATGAAAAATTTAACATGTCTCCCAGAGGTATGCATCTAGTCATATTTAAACTGTGATTTTTCTCTTCTCCTTTTCACACTTGAACGCTCAAACATGAGCTTTACCTTTTTTTCTCTCTTTATAAATAATTTCCTCATAACTCTATCCCTTTTTTAGTTGACAGATCCATGCTTTACACTGATGGGAGTTTTAACGCAATAATGTGTACTGTCCAAATCCAATAAAAAACACCTCTTGTTTTTATGCTTTTCCATTTCTTACACGTTCACTTTATAAATGCAACCATAACTAGTTTTAGTTCAGTAATTATACAGGACAGAGCAGAGCAGTTGTGGGAATCAGCAGGCTTGAGTTCAGGATCGTACAGTATGAATGACACATTAAGTGTCAGCGGTCACAGAGGCCCCTAACCAGGTCTAAGCACTCTGCCAAGGGGCTGTAGGGGACATGGCCCATAAGGGGCACATGCCCTCTTTGCTCATTAAATGGTTATGATTTTTTGCAGACACCTCAATATTCCCAAAAGTTCATTAACCGAATCCCCGACTGCCTGACACTTTGTAAATCCCCATAGATGACAGTACTTAAGGAGATCATTTATATTTTGTAAAAATAATATTAGTTATGATAACACTTTGTTTCGATGTTCTACTCTAATCATTCTACTAACTATAACTTTCCAACTACATGTCAGCCAACACACATTAGAGTCTTAAGCCCAAAGTATACTTTGAACTGTCTTAAGCCCAAAGTATACTTTGAACTGTACTTGGCTAGATGTGAATTTTGAATTAGAACAATACTTGGCCAGCAACTGATGATATTTTAAAAGTCCAAAAGAACACAAGTACGGACAAGAACATATTGAGGGATTGGGTGTGTAAAACAGTGCATGTGTGAGTGACTTGAGCGTGCTTGAAAACAATCCACAGGGTCTCATTGAACGATTCTTTCTGTAGTCTATACTTTGAAAGACTTGCTCTTTCAACTGTGTGCGAGAACGCAGTCCGTAGTTACTAATGCCAAAACACTGCTCAGAACATTGTGGCAACCACATTTTTATATATCATTTTAGTTCATATTTGTTGTTGTATTATATTGGCATTTATAAAAAATCCCCCAGTATCTTATTTGATATGTCAGGCTTTTATGGCTCATTTGATATAGGAGAATATAGAGCTCATACTCAAGTAGGAAAAACACCTCAGTATTATACAGAGGCCCAAACTGAGAGAAATAAAAATACAGTTTGGTTACTTATAGTTGTACAGTGCCATTGTTAACAGAAATGTTAACAGAGTAAATCATGTATGGAATATGATGTGATATACCACCATCACAGATTAAGTAACCATGTGACATTAGTACTCTGATTTGTGAGTTGGAAATGTGTGTTAATCTCAGTAATGTTCAGTGAAATAATGACATGTCTGCAGGTGCAGCAGCCTTGATTGTAACCATAAAAAATGCACATGCAGGCCTTTTATAAATAGTCAAAAGTACCGACAGCATATATGAATCTAGTATATCTACATCTATCTATCTATCTATCCTGTAAACGTTTTTTGTTGTTTTCACAGGAATATACTGTTTTTGTCAACAGTTTTACTATATAATGTATGTGCAGTAAGTTACAGTAGATTTAGTTGTTTTCACAGTATTATTTAGTTTTTTCAACAGTTATGTACTGTACACACAGTTGACAGTATGTTTCTGTCATGAAACTGCACATGGAACACATGGAGGTGATCCAAACGCAGGCTTTTTTATGAGGAGAATCCAGAGACAGGTACAAGGAAACAGGAAGGGGTAAAAACCAGGTAAGCAGTCCAAACAAACATCAAATCCATGCAGGGATAAGGCAAACGGGAAACCGGGAACAGGCAGATAAACAGGGAACCGAGACACTAGAATACAGGGAACTGGAACAAGGCTAGCTAATGCAGTCAGACACATACAATACTGAGCACCGAACAAAGGGAAAACTCAGGCTTAAATCAGGGAGCTGAATCTAAAACAGGTGCAACAAATAAACCATAATCAGTCCAGAGTAAAACATGAATGAAACAATAAACTAGGAAGGAGTGCCCCCCAGAGATTCAAGCAGGCACTCCAGCCACAGATCGCCACAGTTACTGTAGAATTTCAATGCATTCTGGGAAATTATCAGTTACTGTTAATCTAAATACAGCAGTGCAAATTGACCGCGAAAAACTCCACACACAGTTCCACGGGTAAAATTGCTAGCCTACTAATGTTATTCTTACATTTAAAAAAAAATGTAGCACTTGGCTGGTGACCATTAAAGGGACACTATGCAGTTATTTTAGCTTAATTTAACAGCTTCAGAGTTATTGAAATGGTTATATGACTTCTTTCGGGTTGAATGGGGGGCGTCTCGACCCCCCCCCCCTGGTGCCTGTCAGCGGAAAAATCTCACTTGCAATTTCAGCTCGGCTCGCCGGCCTCAGCATCAGGAAGTATCGCGTGATATCAGCTCTCGCGATGTAACATATTCCTTTGCGGCAACACTGCACAAATCCAGGAACAAGGTCGAGAAGGATGTAGTTTGTCGCACTATCGTCATGGCGGAGCCGCGATATAGAAAGCTAGGAAAGCATTGTCGGAAGAACAGAGAAAGAGGAAAGAGCATTCTGACCGAGTGAGGAGTCAGACGCGAGCATAGCCGTAATGTGCGTGTGATATGTCCCCATTGAAACATCTCGCAGCACGGATGTACCAATACAAACAAATAAAACATCTCCAGGTAACTCTAGTAGATTCATTTATTTCGTTTTTTAAATAAGAGGCGATCTGAAATATGTTGTTTTTGAAATCAAGTGACCAAAGTGCTCGTTGCCGCTGCGATCAGTTTCAGTGGATTCAGTGTTCTGTGGTGATATTCAAACGGACACGCGCTCATTGCTCAATCCGTTGCGGGGACTGAGAGACTCATTACGGTGAAATCACAAAACCCAGTGCACAAAAACATGTCCCTGCTTGAAATACAGCCATTAATAAACAATCGGTGTTGATGAGGAAAATAAACTATACTATTAGTAAGGATTAGAACCCAGAACCTGTGACACACATGGAAAAAGTTCTTCCTCTGGACCATTAAAGTTCATGGGGATATGTATTTAATCACGTGAAAATTCTCACCTCTAACAACATATATTAAATCTCATTAAACGACAAATTAAACAATGTACTATTATATACTATGTAACACGTCATGCCCTCCGTGAGTGGTATTTACGACAGTAATGTTAAAAACAAGTATCCACAGTTACTCTAGGGATCGCTGTTTGACAAAAACAGCATTCTTGTCTGGTGCCCCTTTAATTCAGTGTGCATGAGTGCGCATTTGAATTTTGAAAGAGTTTGTCGTGTCAGTGGTGGCGCTGTCTTTTCTGCCGACCTGGAACTTATTCATCTGGTAAGTAATAATTATTACGGATTCTTACTAATAACGTTAAAGTTATATAGAATAGCTGACCACAATTTCTGTATTCAATTTAATCTATTTTATCAATTTTTACTATGATGTGTACAATATGACACTCTTCAATGTAACCTAGGGACATGTTACTGTCAATTTAAATACATTAGTACGAAATGACCGCGAAAAATAACCACAACAAACTGCCATTTTATGAAGAACTCTTCAGTTTCCTTCCCTCTGTAAGAGCGCGCAGGCCGTGCATCGCGTTGCTGTCGGCAACGTTTTCGCCATACATACAATATGATATATCTGGTTAGTAATTTTATATTTTTTGCAAACCATATCAGTTACTTACATTAACGGATTAACGTTAGACAGAACTGGCCGCGGCATGAACTATAACGTACAAGTCAGACGTGGATTTCTTTAATGTTGATAGCCTAAGTACTTGATTAAATGTGATTTTATTAACATATCGTCGCTGTCCGATGAAAACCGCGTATGTCCATTTTGACGATTTTGAGATTTTTTGACGGATAGAATGTCCAGGTTCAACATGACATCAAGACTTTTGCGTAAACATATATGCCACTTTCGAGTCAGGTGGCGTGTTATCTCTACGCTTTTTGAGCTATCCGCGTGTATCCGCGTGTATGTCTACACTATTAACGTCTGCGTCATTCCGTGTGTCTGAACACGCAGTCAAATCTCCAGTCATAAATGCCATTAACCCCAGTGACGGTTAAGTTTAGGGATGGGGTTAAGGTAAGTCATATCTTTTTTTTACCTAGGATGGTAAGGGAACAGTCATAAATGCCATTAACCCCAGTGACGATTAGGTTTAGGGACGGGGTTGAGGTAAGTCATATATTTATATAACGTTAAGTCAACGGCGTTCATAAACACGCTGAAAGGCGATTATGCGTCTTGATAGCACACCAAAAATGGAAATACGAATTGGCGTGTCATACACATGCTACTTCATGAGATCAGTCTGCCAGGTTCATTTCCGTATACAGCATGCTTCACATTATCTAAAATGACCAATGAAAAGTTGTGAAATGATGTCATCTGATTTCCACGTATTTCCATTTGCTGTCAAAGCTATTAATCACGCAGCGTATCTCAGACCAGAGCCATGACTCTGCCATAGACCCAGACAGTATGGTATCTCCCCGCCCTGTGGAGGCATCTTGCCGGTCTCGTGAAGTTTCTCACCGGTCTCGTCTCTGAGACTCCTACACCTGGTATTAAAATGTGATCTGTATCCAGATAAGTTATCCGCATAATAAAAAGGGCATGTTAATGCAAGGTATAAATATGTTGTGATCGGATTGCGATTGGATCTGCCCATAGGCGGAAATCGCGGGGGTCCCCCCCCCCAAAAAAACATAAAAATATGTGTATTGTAAATAATGTAATGATATATTCTTAAAATAATTAAGAAATAAAATAACACAAATGCAAACGGGGCAATAACGAAAAAAGCGTTCTAAACATTTTGAGACCCCCCTCCCTTGCTTTACAGTGTGTTGGTCCACCGCCTCCGTCCCTTTTACCTCAGACACACACATTCCGGTGGCGGGAGAGAAAAACATAGTTTTTGAGTAGTTGTGGAACTCCAGTAAAGGGGGTCGCACACCGGTGACCGGACGAGAAGCGCCGCGTCGCGCAGCGCCACGTCTTTAAAATTCGAACACATTATTCTCTATGAGTGTACACACACCGGCGGCGCCGTTCGGCGTCTGTCCGCGGCACCCAGCAACGGCTCACGACCGTGTTCAAAACCCTGCTGCGCCACAGAGCGCCATTTACATAGTTTTATATACAATTTAAATTATTTTTGTCTCAAATCGGTGCTGACGGATCCTGACTTCGCGCTATGCTGCAATATGCATTTAGTTTTGCATTTATTTACAGAAATCAGCTGCTTGAATGACAATTGCTGGTGTTATTTGATTTTTCAGGTGAGATTCTCAATTCATTCAGTAAACGGATGATCTGAGGTAAAGTTTTCAGACTTGCAGACTCAGGAACGATTGTATTTAATTGCACAGTACAATAATAACTTAGAACAGACATTATCTTCATGTCATTAAACATTACAATATTGCCGGCCATACACTGATGAGAAAGTCCGGGTGCGCTGTGCATTTAGATTGTAACGCTTTCACTGTAATTTAGTTGGTTTATATAATTTAATATAGTTAAAGAATGAGTCAATAAACGAAATGAATCGCTACGCTGTGTGAGGAGAGTATGTAAATAGATTCGCCGCTGGCTTAAACCAGAAAGAACTTTTAGGAAGTATAATGAAATGGTCTCCATGCTACACTAATAATAGTAGTAAGGCTTTCCTCTGTATTTTTTTGCCTGTATTATTGGTGTCCCCTTCAAAATTTGCTCTTGAGAATTGTTATGTTTTTTGTCCCCCCCAACATTTTGATGAAATTTTCGCCCCTGGATCTGCCTGACCATCTGGAGGTAGTCTGGCTTGCATTGTGCTCGGATCTTTATCTGGTTGTTGAAACCACATATGTAGGCCTATATTTTACTCCTCCCAAGTCAGATGACGGCGCTACTGCGACACGCATCACCGCAGATGAGCAGCTGAGCGTCAAAAGTGAAAGTAAGTCAGACACAATCATCTTCACAATCACACAGTCATCTCACACACACAATCATCTTCAAGTAAAGAAACGAAGTGATCTTACCAGGGCAGGCTGTTGCCGAGCTCTTATTGATGTCTTTGATTTTGAAATTAGCTGATGATAAAATGCAGCTCATATCTGTAATAAAATGCAGCTCATATCCGACAAAATTACGGTAGGATTGTGTAGATAAAGTATCAGTCTAGCATCGCCATATCAGTGTATGATTCATTGTCTCTTTGCAAGAGACACTTAATAAACTGAGCGTAGCCTCGCGTATCGACCACCGTTAGGCTACTATACAATATGCACGTATGTCCATTTAAACTCGATTTTGGGTCAAATATGGATTATATCATGACACTGGCAAGAATATGGTTAATTTTAAAGATGTTGTGCCAAGCATGACAACGCTGTTATTTGGATATCTTCCAAATATCACCTCAGACAACAATATAATACAATTTAAAAAGGCAGTTCATGACCCCTTTAAATGGCCTATGACTAGAAATGGAAGCTTTAGCGTTAAGTTCTGCCAGGAATTCTCAATTGTTGCGTCACTGATTACCTTCTCATCTATCTCTCATCCATTGACCTCCATCCTCCCCACCACCTCCAAGATGGTTCCTTCCCTTCCAACCTCCCCACCACCACCACCACCAGGATGGTCCCTTCCTATACTTCCCAGGGGGTGGGCTGCGCCCCTGCCTTCGTCTTCAGGCAGAAAATGCAGAGTTCGGACCCTCAGATTGCAAGCTATGGACGGGCCCTACACCAAAGAATTTTATTGCTTGCTGGGCTATTAATGAATGTATGTATTGTTACAGTATTTACTCTCCCGAGTCTTTCTGGTTGAACTTCATCTTTTGTGACATGAGATTTGGCCAAATGACAGAAAAAAACTGAGCAAACATAGTAACAAACTTTCTAACCTGTAAGTTGATGAAAACATAATGCGATGCACTTGATTAGCTCTACTAACGACACAAAAATTAAAGAATATTTACACAACCAGATCAATTCCATAATGAACAAACCAATCTACCAAGAGGAAATTAGCATTTTGTTTTATTGGACAGTAAATAATGGTTCAAATACCAGTAAATTGACTAGCGCACCTTAGTAAATCACCTTGCAGCTTCAATTAAATACTCTCGTCCCACACATTTTGTGTTTGAAAGGAAAACCAATAAGGTCAGCCACAATGTTAACTGTGTCCACGCCTTTTCAGTGCTAGTTTTTCACTGCATGTCTTTAGTAAATCCTGACAATAGAAATTTTAACACCAAAAGAGGATTTGAGCTGGTGCAAGATGTTAGTAAATCTGGCCCTAAATGTCTAATTTATGAGGTTTAGGCGAATATGTCAGCACAAGCAATGTCAACATTGTAGTTAACCTCTGGTGATTCAGACAGGGAATTCATGAACTGAGCCCCCATGGTACTCAGAGCACAAAGTAATAGAGACGTAGAGTTTATTAGCGTAATGTTTTCATAAGGTCCTCTTTCAACACATACAGGAGACAATGCTATTTACTCATGGAAGCGATTGATTCCCTTTGCACTGTGCCAATGTTTACAGAAGTGCTAGTCATTTATTTCTCAGGTCAGAGAGAAAAAATGAACATTCAAAACAAGCAATGTTATCACTGCACTACCAGCGTTGCACTAATATCGACATATAATTACAGTCCTTTATCGAATTCTCGCTAATGACCTAACAAAATCATTAATAATTTGTTTCTCCTGATAATAGATCATTAGGTGATCAATCCACATGTATTATTAAAATTGTCAAACCTTCGTTTCAGGCATTGGGACTTTTCCTGATGCGGCTGTCACCTCTGTTCTCCCACAAGGACGTTTCGAGGAGATGAAATGCCCATGGCCTCAGCTTGCTCACCTTGTTCCATTAACGTTGCCACCGAGTGTACAAGGTATTGAAAACTTGACAAATATTCCTCACAGGTCCTGCATGTTGAGGCTGATTCATGGTCTCTGTCAAAGAGGACTGTGCTGAAGAATTCACGTCACTCACTCTGCCATCCCTTGAAAAATGAAACGGGCAGTTTGTTTTTTTCACAATCCGTAACATGATTCAAAATGTCCCAGATCCCTCCACAAGCCAAAGTGCAAAATTCTGAATTGGCTTCCAGTCTGTCTGTTATTCTGTACATCATTCTGTCTGTTGTTCTATCAGTGTTTTGCTTGTTGTATTATTTATTATTACTACATGAATGTACTATGTTATAGTACATAGTAATCGCATAGTAGTGCATCATAATTCATAAGTTTAGTCATTTTATTTCTATCTATCTATCTATCTATCTATCTATCTATCTATCTATCTATCTATCTATCTATCTATCTATGTTCAGATAGTTTCACTTTCATGGTTTTAAATTATCCTGATGCCAATAATTGTAATGTAGAATCAGAGATTCAGTGTTATCTTTGATTTCTTCCAGTAACATTGCTAATGTTGTGTAGCTGCCTAATTTGTAATGCTTAATGATTTCGCTTTGACTCAACTGAAAAATTGTGATTCTTGTGGCAAAAATCTTTTCAGCTCATCTCGTTAGCCTATGTCTTCGGGTTTACTACTGCCATTTCACCAGGAGGCATATGCCAGGAAACCCGCTTCCTAAATTACACCTGCTTTTAGGAGGCAGAGAATTTTCAGCGCAAAATAGAGGTGCACTTTCACCAGCCTTTTTCTGTACATAATGAGGAATACATAATTGGGCGCAGTTTATGCTTCTCCTCCCATCTCTTTATGTGACACCCCCACTTTCCCCTTGACCATCCCATGAATGCAGCATGCATGACACGAAAAGCACATTTTGACATTTTCAGTTCTCGTGACAGGCAGTCTGCGCTTTCATCCCATTCCTACATACCTCGCCATGTTTCTATGCACACTTTACGAAATACGCCTGAAGTTAGTGGAAAAGCGTTAGTACATCTGTCCCACTGTGTTTTTCCAGTCTCGTTTAAGTTAAGCACGGTGTAGGTTTTCTTTGTTTACCTGTACCTGGAATCTTGAAGCTTAGTAAAGTAATATTTACCTTCATCTTTGTCTTTGTGTGTTTGGATTATTTCTATACTATTTTAGTTTATATTAATGTTTTGAATTTGCTGTTATTTTTCAGATTTATGTAATGTTGAAGTAATGTTGCTCTGTGTTTTTCTATTTCGGTTTTAATTTGAGTAATTTTAGCAATTTTTTTCGCCTAAGATTTATTTGATTTTTTTTTCAATTATTATTTTTTAAATAGTTTTAGTTATTAATAAGTGTTATTTATCTATATATCAATATTTTTTTCATTCTTTTGTTCTGTCTTGTGTTTTTTTTTTAGTCTATCTTTAATTTAAGGCAACATATTAAAATTGGTCTTGACAGTTTGTCTGATTTAGATAAAAAATATTAAAATGAGACTTTTATTAATTAATTGTTTTGAATATCAATTAATTTAAACTCTATTCCCTACTTTCTAATTACAATTGCAATTATACATCCAATTTGATACCCCAATTTAAATTCAAAACCAGTTTAAAATGCATCCACAATTGATTTTTGAATGGTGCCAAACCCTGCTCCCAGCATCTTTGGAATATTGACCTGAGATAGATCTCTGACTGACTTATGCCTGCTTGACTAGGAGCCAAAGAGCAAAATAAGATGTGATCTGAGCAGATTTAGTCACATGTTGAGAATCTTGCCACACGACAGATGGAGAGCAGAGAGACTTAGCAGCATCCTTTGACTTCGGTAACAGACAGGTGTTGAGTTTAGCCTGAAGAGAAGCATCAAGTACTTTCAGTTTCAGCTCAGAACAGATGTCAACAGGCTGATGGTTCATCTTAGAGCTTTATGAGAGAATTAGGTGGTTTTCGTTCAGCTGTGAGTGAGGCCAGATGCCACCGTGAGGGAAATTATAGAGGGGTTTGGAACTGTTCAAGAGTTGCCTTTGAAGAATTGTTTGTCTGTGTTGGCCATACAACTTTTCGAGTTTGATTCAGTCAGTAATACCACAGTGATAGCAGAATTTGTCAAGGTTTCCTCTGGGAGAGCCACAGACAGATTGAAAGATTGAATCCATTCAGTGGTGCGAATCAAAGGTCAATGGGGTCAGCGGGGGTGCTACTTCAGGTTTACCTCACAGTTTTCGCTGCCATTTCTCTCCCCTGCTGCGGTGTGACACTTTTTGTCTTTTACCTGTAAGAATTCAGCTGTCAGCAGAGCTTGAAAACACATTTTGGATCTCAAAACTAGTCAATAATGTCCACACAAGATGAGCAGATATAGTTAAGCAGACAGGCCACGGCACAGTGGCTGAAATACGGGCTGTTTCCCCTGATAAAGTCTGTCCCGTATCAGCACCAAAGATAAATCACAGGGAGCCAGCGCCTGCTCACGAGCCACACAAAAAGCCTCTCGCTCCGTATATTAGCTATCCGCTAAGTGTTTGAGATAACAAACAGATCTCCACGCACACACAAGCAGATACACATAAACAAACCGCAAAGTTATGCCAACTTTTTGATTCAGCAAAAGCGGCTGGGCTTTTGAGAGCAGACGTCTCATTCTTGTTATTTAACCAATCCATACATTCTCCTTACAAAAGAGACGGCGGCAAGATAAAGATGCCCAATATTGCCGTTCAAGAGCAGACCTGGATAATGCATCATCCCAGAAACCCATTTTCAGGTGCTGGATAAATATACAGGGGTTCTTTTCACTGTTTGGTGGGCTGCAGCTGTGTGGAAGAAAACATGACAAAGAATGCCAGAGAAAGTAAATAGAGTACTTTCCTCCATCAGGAGCCATCGGTCCCCGAAAGTCTGACTTAACTGACTTAGACACTGTGTTTTGACTCTTGTGCCAAACAGTCTTACTTCTTCCCTGTTCTGAGAGCAAGAGAAAGGTGTTGTTTTTGAGGGCTTCTTTACTAAAGAATCAAGGGAAAAAGTGCTAAAATAAAGCTAATCATTTGGATTTTTTAACAGGGCAATTCAAAGACCATTGTTTTAATTATTATAACATTAATAATTATTACATTATCTGTACTTCATCTGTTGCAATGACACAATATTCTGTATCTGTAGATGTGGGTGGGGCTTAAAATGAAAATGAGCACATTTTTTGATGTAACGCTATTCCATTTTTTAGTTTCCATATGGCAAATATGCCATACTTCCACATGCATATATGTGTGTGTGATGTAGGGGTTGAAGTTGAACCGACTAGTCGATTAGTCGACTAGTCGACGTTAATGCAATGCCGTGACGCTTTAAGCTTGACGTCGACTAGTCGCGTTGATCACGTGTTGCTGTATGATTGCGCTAATTTTGATAGTATATGGCTGCGTTGCAGACGACAACAGATGAAGAGCCCAGAGGGTCATTGCAGCAAGCAGCATTGGTATATAAAGCGTATGAAAATACTTTACTAACGTAGCACCACTATGCCTTGAAAACGAAAGTAAAAGCATGACGCGCGCTCGTCACTGTTTTACCCAACACAGTCTCATGAAGATGCGTATCTATACCACGAGTGTCATTTCTCGTGGCATTTATACGCCAAAAGTGTTTTTTTCGTGTATATGGTACGCACTAAAAAACCCTGGGTTAGGTTTAGGGGGGAGGGGGGTGGGTATAGTTCGTGCGTATTATACGCAAAAAAGTGCGTATCATATGTACGCGAAAATCGCGTACCAAATACACGCAAAAACTATTTTTGGCGTATAAATGCCACGAGAAATGACATTCGTGCCATAGACACGAACTTTCATGAGATCGGGCTGGTTTTACCGGGAAGTGAGAGCAGTCTCTTTTAAAATCATTCAAACATAGCCTATTTTTTTCATATATTTATTTAAACATATTAATTCATCTCTAATTCACCCGCAATCAATTGGAATATTATTTTGGATTAGGTCTACTTCTATCACTAACGTGCAGATGTGAATTTATAGCTTTTTTCTCTTTTCATCCTAAATGATGATGTAAACAACGGGCTGTTTAGCTTCATTTGGCCACTTCATGTGTTTCTGTGATCTGATTGCTATCCGATCGTGAAAAGACCAGGTTGCCCTCCGAAACGCATTCGAGACGGATTTAAATCCGATCGCTCAAACCACTTGGAGGTCTGGGCCGCTTTAAAGATGAAACTGGACACGTACATGCATCTGGTTTTTGAAACCGCATGTGTAAATTGGACTTCTCCCAAAAATGCTGAAATAAAACGTGTGAGAGCAGCCTGTGCTATTATATTAATGACGAAGCTATAACACGCACCGCAGCAGCATAAAGCCAACGTACAAACAAACTATCGTAAATCAAAGTGAAAATAAGTCACAGACGCTTAACAAACAATCATCTTCGTTAAAAGTAAAGAAACAAAGTTATCTTACCAGTGCAGTCTCTCTCAGTGCGGTCTTTGATTTGAAATTAGCTGACGATCAATAAAATGCAGCTCATTACTGTTGCTTTCGGTGATGTGAACTCCGTTAAATCTGCATATAGCGCGTTGTTTGAAGAACATATTTATGTGACCAGGTGTGAATGGAATCGTTTTGATAAATCAGGTCAGTAAAAACGCATAGTGTCCAGGTGTAAACGGCCCCATTATGAGCTGTCAGCGTCACTTTCTGCTAATTAATTGCAAATTGTGGCATGTTGCAAATCTGTCACATCTCTTGTGTTTTTATGAATGACGTTAGCGACTAGTCGACGTCGACTCGACTTTGATGTCATAACAGTCGACTTCAAAAAATCTGTCGTTCAACCCCTAAAATTTTATGTATTTGATGTAAAATAAAGCTAAAAAGAAAAAAAATAACATCAGGGATTCCCAAACTGTGGTGCTGCCACCAGGGGGTGTGCGAGAGGAAAAATGTAATGGCGGTCTGTTTTGGGATTTTTCCATACAACAAAATAAAATGAAATAAAAAAAACATGCGCTGTAAACATTGCCTATGAAATCGCTTATATTATAAATAAAAAAATATAATTTATTGGTTTTTGATAGAGCGTAGAAGACATCTGCTGTCTTCTAGACACTGCTCTGCACTGCAGCCGCTATATATACTTTATCAACTTCTAAATTCAAACGTGTTTTTGCGTGTTGGCTGGAACTGAGCCAGTGCTGATATATATATCACAACTATTGAGTGTTTTCAACCACATAATGTTTATTTTAAAATATCATGTTTTATCATTTCAGATACACATTTTGTAGGCAGCTTCACATTTTATCCTATTCTTCTCCCAGTTCGCCGGACTCTTACTTTCATGTATTTCGTGAGAAGTGGAGAAACTGACGTGTTGTAAATCCAACAGATCCGATTATCTGAACTGCCCATCGCGCATACAGCTCAACTCGTTGTGATGGCGTTTAAACAACAACACGCTTCCACTTACAAATATTTGACAATCGGAATATCAGTGTTTCATGTTATAGCTAATACATTTGTGAATATCTTCGATAAAAAAGGACAAATGACAAAAGCAGATTCATTCAGTGCCGTATTGTGTTTGCCCTGTGTCCCGTGACAAGCAAAAATGCGTCACCATGGAAACATTAAAGTGGCAAGTTCTCAATAACGGTCGCCTTGAAAAACTCACGCTGGGGGTCAGTTCGAATATATTTTAAACTTACGTGAAAGAGAAGCTTGTGCGTAGCTGTGTTGCATTATATTTAAACTTTGTTGATGTTGTTGTCATGCATGTTCTGGTTATTTGAGCATGATAAAAAATTAGTCTTTATTTGGCGATAAAATAAAGCGTTATTGCATTTTTTTTAAGTGGGGATTGGGGGTGCGCCAACCCGGTTGGGACATAGCAGGGCGTGTGCAAGAAGAAAAGTTTGGGAACCGCTGATCTAGGCTATGACTGTAAACTCTGTTACATGAGGGAATGAGACAAAGCCTTGACTCAGACGTGACGGTAATCCTATTGACCGGCGACAGCCCATGAATCATTAATGTGTAACCTGGAAGTATAGAAGGGTGCCTTGCAAAGATGATAATCACCTTTTCCTATGAAGGGACTGGCGAAAAGATGCAGTGTCTCGTTCCTTGTTTTTAGGGAATATTCCCTTTCGAATCACACTGCGTTGGTACTGCTCTTTTCTTCTCCATGAACTGTGCTCTCAGCTTCTCTGCAAGTTGCTGCAAGAACTTTCTCCGAGGTAATTTGCTGCTGGTGCACTCCTTGAAGAGGATGTGGGCATTGATCCCAGCCAGGTCAAGGATGTTATAAAATACAGCGACCGGCCATCTACGTGTACCGCCTTTCACCGAGTATGCCCTTGCCATCTGGTCTAGGACGTCCACGCCGTACTTGGTATTATTGTAGTATGTCACTGACTCGGGCTTTGCCTTTGGCCCATCGGTGATGCCCACGCTTGTATGCACAGAGCTCAAAATACAAACATTCTTCCGCGTCTTTCCCTGGTAGATGGTGAGCGTTGCGTCAGCACATTTCAGCACCTTTGTGATTGATCCTGAGGCCTACTAACTAACAGCACAGCCTTTGTTCAGAGGTGCCAAAAAGTTCAGAGGGGGAAACCGGTGAATCGAGGATGAAGCCCTTCTCTTTCTCCCCGGTGCCGGCCAGGTTTAATCACAGATGTCTCTCTGTGGCCACCATCACAGCTATTGACAGGCCGATCGTGGCAGTGGTTTGCTTAGTGACCAGTAGAGCGAGATGAGTGGTGCGTTGCAGCTCAGCATTCACCTCAGGGGACATCCCTGCCCCCTGGTCGAGATCCCCCTGCAGATCGGCCTGGTATGCCCGCATCACTGCTATGGTGTGCAGGGCAGCACTGGCCTGACCCACTGTATATCTGTAAATCACCACCCTCATCAGCCATCTCCTGCTCATGGCAAAAAGCACTCGCTGGGCTGGGCTAGGCGGAGGCGAGAAATTCTCCACCTACAGCTCACCCTCGTCAGCCGCCGAGCCGTCTGAGAGGGTTATCCCCCTTTCAAGGTGATCAGCGAGCTCCATCTGTGAACCCCATGATGACCGTTGCTATTCTGCCTCAGCACAAGCGTGACCCAAACCACGAGGTCCAGACACTGAACCTTCTTCACTCGAGAAGAGGGCCAGACAAGAGCAGAGGGTTCTCAAGGGAAAACGCTCACACTTTGCACAGGCAGCTCCCTCGAGAAATTAAAGCTTTAATGTAAGTTCTGCCAGGAAGACTCAATTTTTATGTCACTTATTACCTTCTCATCTATCAAATTGTGTTCTTATACTTGTAGTATAAAAGATTGGTACTTACACATGCTGACGGTTTCATTCACCTCCATCCTCCCCACCACCACCACCACCACCAGGATGGTCCCTTCCCATACCTCCCAGGGGGTCGGCTGCACCCCTGCCTTCGTCTTCAGGCAGGAAATGCAGATACCGTACCCTCGGAAAGCAAGCTAAGGATGGTGCCTACGCCAAATAACTTTATATCATAATATTTGCTTGCTGGGCTGTTAATAAATGTATACTTGTTAAGGTATTTTGCCTCTACTGTCTGGTAGAACTGCCTGTGTGTGCTTTTCTCCTAAACAAAAAAATGCACAGCTTGTGTGTCTCACCCGGTGCCAGGTATCTTTGCCATGGCTCCGCACACTTCTGGAAGCGTTGCTTCTTCTTAGTGCATTTCATTTTTTTCTTACCATAATTCTCAAGCGCTTTACAGACAGAACAGTCCCTGAAGACAAAAATATGATTATCATGTTTGCAATGCGCCCTTATGGTCGCACGTTAATGATTCATGGGCTGTCACCGGTCAATAGGATAATGGCTCTTTCAGACTGCACGATTTTCAAAGTAGTCAGGTCGCTGCTCTTTTCACACTGCATGACTATCTTGGCCAGCATTCAGTCGCTGCTGTGTTCACACTGGACGATGGATCGGCGACAGAAGGTTTCACACTGCATGACTTTAGAAAAATCGCAGACAGACTCTGTCTAGCACGCTGCACGCAAACTACATTTCACAACAAACACGCGTGAGATATGAAAAGGAAACAACGCGCGACACCACACGTGCAAGACCGGAGTTCTCACGTGAGACTTTTTTTTTCGACCCGGTTGTGGTACAGCTGGTGAAACAGACACGAGTGCACCTGCCAAATTTCTACTAATTTTTCTTCCATTTATTGTGTCCAAATAGACCGAGAAGAAGCTTTTTTTGTTGAAACAATGCCATATCATGTTGATATGTGATCTATAACTCCTCCCCGAACTCCCTGCTGCTCTGTATCTTGCTCTCTCACTGGCTGCCGGTGATCGCCGATGTAGTTTTCAGTCAAAACACTTTTCACACAGCAGGATTTTGAATCGCCGACAGGTCCAGATATTTAGCATGCCAAATATCTCACGGGCGTCGGCGACTCGTCGGTGATTCTCTCAGTTCGCGTCTTTGTTCATTCACACTGCGTGATTGTCACTCGCTTGAACGAGCGCCGATTTGCCTGTGATTTCGGGCATTTGTCGGCGATTTCTCAAAACCTGTCGGCGAGCCAAAATCGTGGCTAAAATCATGCAGTCTGAACTCGGCATTACCGTGATTTGATTATGATTTCAGACACCTGTCACGCCTGAGGGGTTCCCCTTAGCATTAATCGTCACAGTGCGAGTTCCATTTCAAAAGGGTTTTCAAAAGTAATTTTGGGGGTGGAGTAATGAAGGGAGTGGTGCGCTTAATTGGGTGTTGATTTCAAAAATCAAAAAATTGCTTACTGATTCTTTAAACTTTCGTACACAATGTAACAATTTGAACTCTTTGTTGAATATTTTCTTACATACTTCGTGCTAAAGTTGTTCATTAATTCCCCTGAGAGAGTAAATTCTTGTTATTGCATTTGTGTTTTATTTGGACATAATTAGGGATGCAAATTATTGATTAATTCATTAATCATTAATTGATTGACCTTATCGATCGATTAAAGAGTAACTAAACACTAAACCAACTTTTTTTAGTTAATGATTTGTAAGAATGGATTTTTATTAATACCACACATTGATTCGAGTAACTTCTTTGACATTTGTTTATAAAGTATTATATTTCTACAATATATGGTGTAAAAACGTCTTAGTGCTGCCCTCTTCAGGTTGAACGGTGGCTACTGCAGTTGAATTTTCCTATTGGATGTTCCGCACTTCGTGACGTACGCAGGTTGTGAGTATTGAAAACGACCAGGATAGAGTGTTTTAGCATCTATTTCGTCCCCTCTACTGTATTTCCGCTGGGGTCAGCCCACTTTTTCAGCATTTTCAAATATTGCCAGTGGGTGGAGTCAGGCTCTGACCAGGGGTTTAGTTACCCTTTAACGATTAACTGATAAGTGGCTATTTTCCTGAGAATGTACATTTCTCACTGTATCAATAGTGTCTTCAACATAAAAAGCAAAATATTGCTTATATACTGAATAAAAATGCATGTTACATTGCTCAAATTATGTTTTATTGTAACAGTTGGGATATGGTACAGAATGGCATTTATGTAGTTTAACAAAATAAATTATCCACAGAAAATTTAAATACATAAAAAAAAAAT
Source organism: Pimephales promelas (assembly GCF_988280905.1). Lineage (NCBI taxonomy): Eukaryota > Metazoa > Chordata > Actinopteri > Cypriniformes > Leuciscidae > Pimephales > Pimephales promelas. The sequence continues at coordinate 19,264,548 of NC_142778.1, forward strand.
ATTTGTGCACTGGCTCACCTGTTGCAAACATTAAGCAAGATAAAATAAATGTTAATAAAAATCCATATGGGTAGGCTTACTTACTAGTTGTATGAAAAACTTAACATTAGCAGCAGCTCTTATAATCCCCCTTGTTCTAGTAGGATTGTAAAATGTTTCAAAAAATTAATTATTTAATAATCAAATATATACAATGTGTCACCAACACCGCCTCAGATGCGTGCTTGTCAGAATGTGTTGTGGACGCGCACTGAAAACAGCAACCAAACCCAATGAATTCATTGCTGCTTGAGCAGCGCATGCTGAAACCGCTGAACACTTTCGTTATTTAAATCAAAGAAACACAACCAATATGAGATTAGTCAGATATATACAAAATGAACATAATATTACAAATAATATCTTCAAAATGACGTGAATGCACAAGTGAACTTGAACCAAGTTACGTGACTGAATGTTGTGCACGCAGTCTTCATGGAACAACGCGACAGGGCAACTAAACCCAAATTATTCACCACGTTTTAATACAATATTGTTCTCTTTATAATGTTATGTAATATGACACTCCCAATAGTCGTCATTAGTCGTACATTGCCGTTTGAGCTGCGCACGCTAAAGATCATGCTTCAATTCTTAACCAAATGCATCCAATATGAGATAAATCAGATACACATAATAAACTATTACAATTTACATTTGCATAAAACAAAAGGCTGCGAATACACACGCAAACGTAGTCATGATGAAGTCTCAAACATAACTCCTGCGCGCTCGCTTACATGTTTCGCGGTTGAGCAGCAAGCACGCGCATAGACCTGATTAATCGATGATCGATCCGTTTGATCGATTAATATATTATCGACAATTGATCGATTAATCATTGACATCCCTAGACATAATACATTAGTGTTTCCATGAGGTAAAAGGCTTTGGGTCTGAGTTGATGAGATTCTCTGTTTCTTATAGGCAGTGTCAGATCATTGTTTGGTGGAAAAAGCAGTATTCTGCCAATCGTGTTGTTGTCGTCTGTCCCTGGGCAACAGTGAGGAATGAAGACTGACAGTTACACTGCCATATAACAATAGAGACAAGGAAAAGTGCTATGAGGTTTATTCCTCTTCTCAGATGGCCTCACACACACTCAAACACATATGTCATACCTGACTAAATAACACCAAGGAGAGAGCCAAAGGAGGTGGGGTGAAAGTCACTGACTGTAATAAGACAGCACTTCTCAATAACGACCTTCACAAACCTCAATTTCTACAAGAATGAGATTGTGCAGGATGTAGCGAGCCAGCAACAGGGCTTGTGCTCATTCAGGCTGGACACTGACGTCTTCATTCTGTAGAAGCTGGTCATGACCCAGACCTGCTATGACATCCTTAAGCCCCAGACCGATACAAGTAGATATTGGATTGATGTTTGAAGCATTGGTCTCAAGAGTGAGGAGCTAACAGATTTTTTTGTCTCTAAATTACTAATTGCAATTTTACTGTGCTGCTTTAAATTAGTACACTTGACATTCCTTGACATGTCATAATTTTACACAATAATTATTCATTCTTCTTCAATTTTCATTCCAGATAAGTCTATGTTCTGTTAATCTGCCAATCTGTGCTTGTGGCTGTGTGCTAAGAATGTCTTAAATGCTTCCATCAGAACATTTAAATGCAACTTTTAAAGTCAAAATTGTTTTGTTGCTTTAGTACTTGTTCGTTAATTTCAAGTTCATCTATAAATCATGCATTCATTCATGAATTCATTGAAATATCAAGTCGATTTTGTCAATTTAGAATTCACATTTTCAGGTTGGTACTTAGTTTTGAATGTTTAGAATGATAGGTGAGATGAAGTATTATAAAACATTGATAAGCATTTAAAAAAAAAACTTTCCTTGTCTTTTGGGAGTTTCTTTTAGCAGTTCTTCCCTATTGAATTATTTTTTCTTCTTTTGTCCTATTGAGTATTTGTCGGTTCTCTCCGCCTTTTTTATTGAGTACTGCAGTTAATAATTTAAAATGCTCTTTTTTTAAGTAATACATTACAATGAAGTTCTCTTTTTATGTTATTGAGTTATAAAAAAGTCAATCCCATGTCCAGGGAGCTTTAATTCTACCGCATTGCAGGCATGAAAAACTTTAAATGAACAGATTTTAATTAAAAAAATAACCACCTGATCCTTAATGACCCAGTTAGGGATGACTGGCCATGGAAAGAAAAAAAAAAGTTGGAATGAAAATAACTCTTCAGATGAGGAATATTATGCACCACATGAAGGCAAAGGGAAATTTATGCTCTATTTGACAGAAGCATTGAGGTCCTCATAGGAATTGATGTTTATTGGCTTCTCTTACTGTAAATCACGGATTGGTCCACAGAGAAATTTGGTTAATAGCACAGTCAAAACTGTTAACTGCACTGGATGCAGACTGTAAAGTGCTTTCAATATGTTCCAGTGGAACTGTAAACATATAACTAAGTGTTTGCCAGAAGAATGATAGCAGTTAATTTGTGCTGACATAGATGCACAACACAACACTGATGAGCTCTATGAGTGCTCAAGAGACAGCACATAGAAACGACTAACAGGATGTTTGTGTTTGGGTACCGCCACATCAAATGACCAGCTTAATTTACTGTAAACTGATGTACTGTAAAATGCAGCGGGAGTCTTTTAATTAAAGTAAAACAATGTATAAGAGTGCTGCTGAGGTGTATCAGTTTGAGGTTTCTATGATGTAGCATGTGAACTGTGTTCCCTTTTGAGTGTAACTCAGTGTTACGTCATGATGTTATTTTTATGGGAATGCCTCTGCATGAGCCGGTGTCTGAAGCACGGAAATCACATTGCCAGAAAAGTGGTCAGGTGATATAACGTTAGTACATCATCTAGTACGTCATCAGCTTCTTTGTATAGGAAGCAGTATGCTTGTGTGTATGTAGAAAGTCCATTGTGTGTGTTTGGAGTGGAAAAAAAATCTATGTTTGCTATCATCTACTGTATAGTTGTTGTGAAAGAAATTAAATGAGTCATAACCTAGTATTACCTTGGATAGCCACGCTCTATTATAGTCTTTCAGGCCCTTCTAAAAAAAAATAAACACAGAGCTCCTCTGACCCTTATTTCTGAATGCATTAGGCCCCGTCCACACTACTGCGTTTTCGTTTAAAAACTTTTGCTACGTTTGCACCTCCTGTCCACACTAAAACGGGAAAAACGAAGACCCAAAACGGAGAAGTTTAGAACCGCTGCAGCTGCGTTTTGAATCTCTGGAGGTTTAGTGTGGACGAGACAAAACGGAGAACTTCAGAAACGCTGACGCAGAGGCTGACGCTTGGCTCTATGATTGGGTGTTATCAGTCATGACGTTTCCTTCCCTGATTCGTCATTCACTGTTTACACCGGCACGCGCATGCCCAGTGTTGGTGAATGGTCACGTGATCCGCGTTTTCAGTCGTTTTAATGTGGACGGAGATCGTTTCTAATACGCAGATAAAACGCTGGTGTGGACGGAGATTGTATTCGTTTTAATTCTCCATTTTTAAACGAAAACGCAGTAGTGTGGACGGGGCCTTATTGTCTCGCGAGGTCTGATTCGACATTTTGGCTGTCGTGGACAGTCATTTTAATAATGCAAATGAGGGGCGCGTTAATTGGTGGCAGGAAGGAGGGGGCTTGACACCACAGGTAACTTCAGCATATCATTCCAAAATAACATCATGGCGCAAATTGTGAATGAACCCGACCTGTCCGAGACCTACGGAATTCAACCATATATGTTTTAGCCAGACTCTGACCCCAGAGCTGGAAACGGAAGATATTGAGTCAATGGAAGGACGTCTACATCAACATGTCCCTGGATAGTAAAGACAATCATTTTGACTGAGACATACTGTAGGCTACATTAACATCAGTAACAAGCTAAAAAGTTTGTTGGTATTTTCTCCCACATAAGTTTACCTTTTATTTAATGTAGATTACATTAACGGAGATGTAGTCTACTTTTATTTTAGCTTACAGTGGTTATAGAGATCAACGTTTGCCATCATGTGTTGTTTTTGCCTTGTTTCACGTTCACGCGGTTCTTATAACTTACTGTGTTTAATCAGCTCTTATGGTGATTTTCTGAAGTAAAACTGACGCTTCATCTTTTGTGTGATGTACAATAAACTTTATTCAGTTTAAACTCACTTTAAACTCATCAGTATATGAAGAGTTTGGTTCCAAAACGCTATAAATCCATTTTGATGAATTTGAGTAAAACTGTGTTTTCTTTAGCAAGAAAATGGGAAGATGAAAACCACTATTTTCGGTTTCAAATTTTCACATAGCATTTGTAGGTTATAATAACAATAAAAAATGAAATCCAGGTTTTGATTTCCAAAGATTTATTATAAAAACAGATCGTTTTTTCCCCAAAATGCAATAAATCCAATAATTTTTTTTTTCAAAATGCAATTAATCAAAATAAATTTTATACACATTGAATTTCTTGTGCATACTATAAATCCATTGCTTTAATATAACAATATTCGGTAACACTTTAAGGGTTCATGTCATGAATTATCATGAATTCATGGATAAATGAATTATGCATTAATTCATATTAATATCATCAGGAACTATCAACGTTTTTTTTTAACAGTTCAACGTTTTTCATTCATGACTTCATGGATGAACAAAACCTTAATTAAAACATTAACTAAGACGAGCACATCATCATGAATTATGATTTATTAAGCATGATCTAACGTTATGCATATCGCTGTTGTCAACCTTGGGACGTCGCCGCTGAACTTTTTTGACGGCGATCAGCTGTAAACTGGCTTGGTCCTGCTCGGTTTTCGTTGACTTTGCATAAAACAACTGAAAGTTTTCCAAAAGATTCTCTGGGGGTCAGTGTGTCAGCGTGACAGAAGTTTGATGCTGTCGTGTGTGAGAACAAGCAACAGCCGGCATTTCCTCCTCCCGAGTCCATCTTCTTCCTCACGTAAATGATTCGATTTCGATGTCACGTTTACCCATGCAGGATGCCTTACCCTCCGCAGGTTCACCAATGCTGTCAAAATGATTCATTTTTTTGTTTGTTTGTTGATCGAAAGGACAAAATAGAGAAAACCTAGGAAGCCGGGTTAGTTAAAGCGCTGCCGTTACTGTTTACATTGCGTGGAATGGTGCGTTGTGATTGGTTTAGCGGATATGTGGCATTTTGCAGAAAAGGGAGACTGGCGTTTGTCGTGGTTTGGAAAGAAAGGGAGAAAACATTACATAATAACACGGTGGATATCCCATTTTACGTAAAATTAAACATTGTTTTGTATCTGGTCGGTATTGAAAAGTCCGATTTTTGCAGTAACTCATTTTTTTTTAAAAATGGCGTTTATCGCGTTTTGGAACCAAACTCTTCATATGTTTGATCATCATTCGGACCTGATCCGAAACAGCAGACTTGTTGGCTATTAATAAATAATGGATACATACAAGCAGATGACAAATATGTTATAATAACCATAATTAAACTACTAAACTATACCTGTTCCATCTGACTCTGTAGGCATTATTGTCTGACTCGAAATGAACGTTGTAAAGGATTCCTGTGTAACGTTAAAATGTTTAGCACAGACACGTTGATAGGGTTGTTGGAACAGCGTCATTAAAAATGAATTTCATCCACTGGTCCCTGGTAGTTTGGTCCGTTTTTGGTAGAGAAAACACATTTGAATGTTGATTCTGGCAGTCAAGCACAGAGCAACTCACGTGTGCACTACATTTCTGCATCTTTCTTGACTGAATATGAGGGGGAGAGGGACAGCGTGGTCTTCCTGCAGCATATGTCTGCGGTGTCCATATTTGGTATATCCTGCCCCGTCTCAAGTCGGGGGAGAAATTAAAATCTCGTATTTGAGTGCGCGTTCACGTGGGCTGGTTTACGAACCCTGGGGTAAACAAACGCTTCAGTTTTGAATATCGGCTTCCTGGCCAATGTATATAATCATTAGGCAATCATTACATACATTGATTCTCGTGGAAAAGTGAAAGTGGCAGGTTATGACTCCTTTATGTTATGTTATGTTATCCGACAAGCAATGTAAGCTGTGTGTTCCACCATGCCCTCACTTTCTTTTGATTGATGACAAACATGGTCTGTGTGTGATATGCTTGAAAGCATAGAAGATCTCTTGAGGGAGGCGATTGCCCACATCTGGCTCACTTCTCAAGTGATGGGAGTCAGCCGTCTATGCCCCATGGGTCAAGTCCTGCATCTACTACATAAAGCATGGGGTTCATAGAGAGTTCTGGTGGATGAGTTTGAGATGGGCCCATTCCTTTCTCTTGCTGCATCGCTAGAATCCTGAGATCTCGTTCTGGATTCGGAAGCTAGCCTGGTGATTTCTTTCTGATCTAGTTTAGGACCCACTGTCTGCTGATTCTGTTCTGAGGAGCTGGGTGGTAGCACTGATGCCGTGAGTTCCCCCTAAGTCATCTAAAGTGTTTGAGGAGTTTTTAGAGGTGGTTACTCGAGCAGTTGAGAAGCCTAGTATTGAATGGCCAGATGGGAAAACACAAACGAAAAGAAGCTAGATGGGTGCTTTCTCACTAGCTGCCAGGGTCATCAACCCTGTAAACATCTGCCATCCTTTCCAGACCTCCACACGGAGGTGTAGAGGTCCTAGTACAACCCATACTTGGCTCGTATCCACACCCCATTGACGTCAAATTACTCAACTATAGTGGGGTTTGGAGAGTATGGGTATGCATTGATACCACTGGTTGAAGAGATGCTAGCTGGCTATCTTTCCCCAGCAGCAGCATTGTCTATGACAAGGCCTTCATTACCCTTGAGGCACTACAGATTTACATCTTGACACATGAGTAATGCATATGAGGCAGCTTGTCAGGCTGATGTACCCTTGCCCACTTTCTTCATTCTTTAAGCGTTTAAGACTGCCTGATTGGTTCAGAGTTGAAGTTTGTACATGACCGCCTTTCAACAGGTTTATCTCCGTTATACTTAAAGTATACGTGGCCACTATATTTGCTTCCCACAATAACATTAATGGAGCCTATGTGGGGTTGCCTCTCCTTGTGCCTCATTTCCTCCTCAGTGCAAGATGGCTGAGGCCTATCTGAAGGTTCTGGGATCCTTCCTGGGATCTTTCAGTAGTTTTGTAAAAGCTATCAGAGGCTCGCTTTGAGCCTTTGGAGTCAGCCTCAGAGAAGTTTCTGATTCTTAAAGATGTCTCTGTTGCTGGCTCTAACTCAGCCTAGAGTGTGGCTTCCTAAAAAGTGCTTCTTTGTAGGATGTTTGAGCTGCGGTTGGTTGGTCATCTTTACACATATTAATAAGGTTTTATATTCTGGCTGTGGATTTAACCCCAGGGTCTCAAGTCATTTCAGGTTAGCTCATCCTTACTGGCCCTACAGCCTATTAATCTTACTGGTTAGCAAGTTTACTGAATAAGAATGTGAATGTTTTAGCTCACTTATATCAATTGTGGCCTTTGTAAATTTGTGTACGTGGCAAGCGAGTCCTTTCCACACACTTCATGTATATTGTCATAAATTACGATTGACAACAGACTTAATCTGTTCCTTAGGCCTAGGGTTTGCGCTTGTGTATAGTTCACATCCTTTGGTCAGGCATTCTCTCAGTATGGGCAGTAATGTTTCCATAGCATTAACATCATTACCCAGCAGTGAGTTCCACTCAAAATGGAATGTTTCAGGTTACGCATGTTGCCCGGTTTCTTGAAAGGGAACGAGATGCTGCGTTGCCTTGCCATTCTTCAGCAGAGCTTGAAATATCTTCTTTCAGACACAAAGAATCTTTTCATAGAAATCATAGAACATTTTTCGAGCATCTATTATTGGTCTTCATGATGCAATGATGTCACGCCACCTGACCTTTCTTTGACCAATGTGATTGGCTTGTTTTCCACACTTGGTTCAAATACTGGATCATCCAGAGGCATTCCTGTATCGTTAATGTCATAACACAGTGTCTCTTTCCCTCTCAGACACCTAGGTTATGAATATATTATGTGAAGATACTGGACAAAGAGGGTTTTGACACCAAGAAAGTAATTTTTTTCATCATAGGTTTTTTTTCGGTTTCTGAGTAGGGTGTATACGTCCAAATCTAACTTTATATTGCCTTAATCACTGTCTTGTTGGCTCAAACATAGCACCATTTTGAAACATGTCAGCAATTCCTAGCAACTGTTAGCTTAGCTAGGCTTGAAATATGTAATACACAGCGGGGTTAGTTGTAACACAGTGTTACAACTAAGCCGCCAAGTGTACAATGATAATCAAATGAAAACGGAGCCACACAACTTTTCAGGTTTGAATATACTTTTAACTTTGTTAGACTTTCACAAACAATGTTGGAATTTAAAATGTTTAAAATTTAGTGTACTATGAATGATAACTTGTTTATTTATTAAAAATATGGCCTGTTTTCAATGCAATAAACCGTTTAAATTTTTATTTTAAGCTCATTTGTATTATTATTACTGTTATTATTATTAATAATACTAATTGTACATGCAGCTTCCACACACAAATCTAATTTAATTGCAATTACAATATTTATAATTGTATTTATTATTATTTATTGCAAAACTGTACAGCCCTTTTCTATGTCTCTATCCATGAGACTGATCCACAATGGAAGGATGACTGGATGAGGGATGGATGTATGGATATCTGTCTATACAGATGCACAAACAATATCAAACTATACAAATAAAATACTAGTACTGAATTATGTGTGTTACAACTAACCCCTCTGTCTGTTACAATTAACCCCGCATATGGGGTAAGTTGTAACATTTGCACTTCTGTCACTTTCAGTGCAACTGTATGAAAATGCTAGGTCCTAGAAAAAAAAACTTTAAGTGTTCATTTGTAGCAGAGATGTGTATGTTGCTTGTGTAAAAAAATATTAATCTAACCTAATAATTTTTTATTAATTGAGCCAAAACCAAAATGCGTTAGGTTGTGTCCCGCTCTCCCCTCTATGTAGAATTCAGAAACCCTTGTAATTAGTGACACCGGTGGGCATTAAGGGAGCTGCATTTAGCAACTTATTGGTCGTGCCCACACTCCTGCACATATAATGCACAAGGGACTGACAAGGAAAACTAATTCAATGTGTTTTTAAAGGGAAAGCACATCTCATTAACCTGACCCTGGAGTTGGATAACCCTTCGCCAATGATCTGATTATTTTAATTTTATTTTTTGTTCCTGACAGCCAGGTTACTTTGGTTAGTTTGCAGATTAACTGCTCATATTTCACTCTTTTTGATGTCTTTGAATGTTGTCAGCGGTGTCTGAGCTCCTTCCACATATTTTTCTCGAGGCACCATAACAAATCTTTGACAGGTGCTCTTTCTGTCATACAAAAATGCTTTAAATATTAAATGGTAAGAACACCAGGACTCAAAAAACACATTTTTGAGAAAGGAGTTTAATCTGTGGATAAAACTAAGATAGACCTGGTATTCAAATTTCCATCAATGCAGTACTGGTGTGAATAAATTAAATGGATCACTGTGTTAGTATTTACTGTTTTGATGTTTGCTGCTTTTATTTGTGCTTGTTGTGTTTGTCAGCTTCAGTTTTTTGTCATGTGGTAATTATTCAGAACTCATCTTTCACTCTTTTTGTGGTTTGTATGTTAAATCTTGAGATTCTGTTCTAGTATTTAATGTACCACCCAGGGCTCAGTTTACCCCTTAAGCTTCATTTTCTCTGTCTGTCACTCGAGATGAAATATAAGCTGTATCTAAAGCACCTTGTATGGGTCTTCAGCAGTGGGGCTCAGACAGAAAAAGCTGTGTGATCAGTCACTGCCAGTCAAGTTTCATGAGTCCCTGTCCTCCACCCATGTGGATTATTCTGACAGGACCTCACTCTCCATGATGCTGAAAAATACTAGCAGGGGACATTGAGGTGCATGCTGCGTGCATTGATGTATAATGCCCCATGTTTCATAATTTTGTTTGACACCCCAGCCGGAGCAGCTCTGTACATGACATGTTATGTAACATCCCAATATTGTGGTCTACTAACAGCTTCTGCCATTATGACATGAGTCATTAGAAAATAAGCAGTTTCAGTGGAGCGGTTGGCCCACAAGTGTACACACGTGTTGCCGACAAATAGGGTGTGTATGTAACTGTAATGATAAATAATGATAATTCTGTTTAACCTGCACAGGCTACCCTTGTCATCCCGTATCACTTACAAAATTCTTCTGCTTACCTTTAAGTCACTCAATGGTCAATGCTCGTCCTATGTGAGCAGAGATTTTGTCTATCATCTATGGGTGGCAGGTCTTTCTCTGTTATCGCCCTAAGCTATGGAACTCTCTTCCATTGGCTCTCAGGACAACAACCACATTGCACGAATTTAAGTATAAACTCAAAACAAATTTGTTTAACCAGTATTTCAGTCATAGAAATGTTAATTTGACATAATTTGCATTTTTGCATCTTTACTCCAACTGTACACTATGCTGTCTATACATAATGTGCGTTGTCTTTGTTTCTATGTTTGTATTGTAAATTTAATGCAACTTACAACTGCAATCGCTCATTACTTGGACTGGGCAAATGTCCATCGTCCGTTTATGTGTAAATTGTTGTATTTACTGTCATTGTGAAGCGTCCTTGAGCTTGGGAAAGACTAGCCTGGATGCCAGCCCGAACTCCGCCCACAATATTTTTTGGTCGGGAAGTTCGGTCTGGACTCGATCCATTGAGGAGTAATTATGATCAGGCAAAAAATGAACGGGCCAATCAAATTGCCAGGGCGGGCTTTATACGATGATGGACAGATGATCTGCAGGGACGTAATCATCACGTTATCAAAGAGCGATTAACTGTCTTCCCTCAGAGATGACTGCAGATTCGGAAAAAGTGTTACTCAGCTGTCTCTGACGGTTGTTAAGAAGATGGGACATAATGAAAAGCCTGTGGTGGTTGTGGTTTCTCCTTTCCAGCTTCTCCTTTTCTCCTTCCACTCATGGAGAAGTAAGTAAAAGAAGTAACTCTCGTTATTTTTTTTTTTATTTTTATTTTTATTTTTTTTTTTATTTTTATTTATTTATTTAATATGGACATAGCAATAACATTGGACGAACCAGATGCATTGTTTAAAGTGTAATAGCACATGTGCTAATTTTCAACACCTGTCCATAGGGGCTTTTACTACAGATAAAAACACATTATAGAGCAAGACAAAGATCATTTACACATGGGAACAACTTTGGCCCGATTTCAGCCACTGTTTAAGGTCTCTGGTGAAGATGTTAATATTCCTCTGCAGTTTGAGTCCAATTGGGAGAGAATTCCATAGTGTAGTCCCTCTGAAGGAGAAGCTAGACTGACCAAACGATTTTCTAAACTTCGTTATTTAACTTCTAAAATAAATAAAGTAGGCTACGTTATGTATTTGAAAACTGCGCTATGCAAAGGAGTTGACTTATGCGTTGCTCTGATTGGTTGTAGGTCTACCTATTACCCAATTGAGTGCAGAAGGTTTTTTTTCCTGGTTCGGTTACGACACGCCTCATAATCAAAGCCCAATGGAGGAGTTTCAGACTCATATTCTTTCTTGAATATGAGTATGACGAAGTCAGGCTAGGGAAAGGATTTATTATAAACGTATTATTATAAACAGGCGGAAGCAATTGCAAGTGCAAAAATTTTATTCTATAAAAGTTTATTCTCAGTAACTCTCAACGATGTAGACACGCAGACAGAAAACACTCTCAGGACGAAAGCGAGGGTCCAGTGGGGAACACAGTCAGCAGAAGAGCATGACGCAGGGACTGAGACGGGCGATCCAGGTGAGAGTGCAGGTGATGAGAATCCAGCAGAGGTGGAAGTAACGAATTACAACTACTCAGATTACTGTAATTAAGTAGTTTTTTTGTGTACTTCGAGTCCAGTAGTGAGAGTGACAGCGAAGCAATCCGAAAATCCAGAGAACAGCAAACACGAGGAGAGCGGGAAGCTTCAACAATGATCTGACAAAAAATGATGAAAGACAGGGCATTAAATAGTTGACTGAATAGTTTGCCGCTGTCGCTGCTGATGGTAATCATCGCACACAAGACACACGAGACCAGAATGAGACAGCGGATCTATCAACCATGACAGTTACACATATCAAAATAAGAAAACATGAACTTATGTTTTAATTTAAAGAAATTGAAGTGTGAAGGGACAATGTGTAGGAATTTCCTCCATCTAGCCGTAAAAATGTATTTTACATTCAAACGAAATTTTGCTCTCCAGCACCACGCTTTTTCAAATGCGTGTTGCATCTACAGTAGCCATTATGTACCAAAAAGCCATGGCAGGATGTTTTCTAATAGCACTTCGTCGAGTGTTCCTTCGGGTGAACAGGTTTTGTTATTTCACAAACAAACAGCAACTTGACACAACGAACAAACGAATGTTACAGTATGAATTACTAACTGTGAAAAACATGAACTATTGTAATGAGTAGTTATGCCGTCTTTATTCATTATATTTTCTGAATTACGTGTATTGTTATATATCATCATCAACCTTTAATTATAAATGTTCATCTGTCTATAAAATAAAATACACAATGAATCAATGAAAAAAAAGCTTAATTACAGTTTTTTTTCAATTGCTTACACACTAAAATTAAAACTTTCCCACTATTAGCAAAACCTTACTCTCAACATGTAAAAATTTGTAAAACTCTACACACATTTTCACACCTTAGACACAGATAAGAATTGTGAGGTTACTTCCTTGTCATTACAAAGCCCCGGTTTGCCATTGACCACACTAATGAACAAATTGGATATGCACATCCACCAAACGCAGCACTCAGGTGTGCTATAAAAGGCAGCAGGTAAGTTCACCTGTCTTCGACAAAAATGGAAGGAGCAAGAAGAAGAAGAGTGAGAATAAGAGGGGGAGCTCAAAGAGGAGATGAAGGAGATAGAGGAGGAGGAGAAGGAGATAGAGGAAGAGGTAGAGAAGGACTTGAAGAGTTGATAGAACCTGAACAAAGAAGACGAGGACCAAATTTGACTCAAGAAATCCGTGCAACACTTATTGACCATGTCATCAACCTTGGACTAACACTGATAGAAGCTGGACAAAGAGATCAACCAAATCTCTGGTTGATACTGTAACTGAATTGTTACAGTATTCTTGTTGCTTTTACAGTAGTTTTTCTTCAGAGTCAAAGTGTATGTACTTCATGCAGTAATTTGTATTTGTCTACAGATTTTATTTTTTTCATTGATTGCATTGTTGGTTGATTACTATAACTGATTATGGTAAGAAATACTGTAAATAAATACTTGAAATATGAGTCTGCAGAAATCAGTGTTGTGCAGTGCTTGGTAAGTTTATAGTAGGCCTGTTTGTGTACATTCTCCCTTGTAAGGATTTTCGCCAGGCGAATCAAGCCCCCCCCCCCCCCCACACACACACACACACACACACACATACACATTCATCCACGTACCTCAGTGGCATCGAGTTACAAGACTTTTATGGGACCAATGGAATGTGGACAAACTAATGTCTCTGAACAAAGAGAAATACATCTCTTTTGGTTTTAAAGACATTTAACAAAGGTATTCAATGGTTTTTGTGTATATGTGTCTTCCCCATGTCACAGTGAAATAACTTTGTTTGGTCACAGTTTAAATAGGAATTAAAAATACCTTCGTCATGCATTTGAAACATAAGTGTATATTCCTTTGATATAACATAATGTTCCTTGATATCTCTAGAATGCTTATTAAATGAAACACTCGAATATGCATAGAGATGTAAAGTAAAGTGTATTTTTAATTCGTTTTACTGCCAATGAAGATCAAATTGTTATTATAGAACACACCCCCTTCCACGAGAAGCGCGCGCTGAGGAACAAAGGACCATAAAAAGGACCATAAAAGAAGGCTTCTCGCGTGTAATATCCACTCTCCGATTGGCTCAAGCCAACAGGAAGGGGATGGATTTCTCCAAGGTGATAAATGTGAGAACGCAGGTCCGCCCTCGCGCTCTTCTGAACTTTCCAGCGCTCAACATGTAAACCTCACGGGACTCTGATCCAACCATGGGTCTTTCCTTTTGTTCGTCTAAAAGTTTCATCTTTTCCTCAAGTGGACTACCAAGTTCGTCTTCCAGGAAAGGAAGTGGACTTTGCCGAACTATCTCCTCGGGTAACGTCACCTCAAAGACTCTCAGCCTTTCAAACACTGGCGCTAAATGCCGACGAACGCCACGTGACTCCCCACGGAACAAAGCAGCCATGAACGAGCCGGGACGGGCCGCACCAACATGCCGCGGCCGCGCTTCACGTGACGCACGCGCGCCGGACCGGCGCACCTCTAGCCGACACGTGGCCCGAACGGGTCGAGCAACGAGCCCACGACTCACACAGACCACATGTGCCTTGCAAGTATACCTTCTTTTAGAGCTTCTAAGAAGCATTAAGAAGATGTTTTGGGGTGTCAAGAAAGGTTAACTGACTGTTTTGATGAACGTAACTCTCTCTCTCTCTTACAACTCACTCTCTCTCTCACTCTCTCTCTCAAACTCACTTAACTTGCGCGTATCCATTGTCTAAACGCTCTGCGTCGTCTTAGTTTGTGTTTTAATGTTTGTAAATACATGTATCATTGTAACGTAGTGAATGCTTAAGTAGGAACTTTATTAAATACAAAATATGCTTACCTTGACTGATTGTCTTGCTCATGATACGGGTCAATGAAATGTCGATTTAAAGCTACACGCTTTACAGAACTATAAATACCTAAGAGGGTATTTGGTTATATAGCCGGGAAGGCAGATTCTAGTGGCCACAGAATTTGTTTTCACAAGCTATATAACTTAATTGAGCTAATTGATTTTACCTGTCTTGTAAAACGTGGTCCTTGCAATCAATAACAATTAATTTGTGGTGGATTGCGGAGATGCACATGTATGCATATGGGTAAAATTAATAAATTAACATGTAAGACCGGTCTGATCCAAATCTGTATGAATAATTATTAATTATCAATTATTAATTATGATATGCAAATTCCCCCCCTGATCAGAACCGACCCAGAATCTTTACACCCTATATCTCAAACTAATCATGAAGAAAGTTGTGGGTTTGTCACTATTTTTTTTTTTCATCTAAATTATCCCTTACATAAAATGTCTGGCCAAAAATCTAGCACATGCTATTTCCTCAAATATTTTTTTTACAAATGTGTTTATGTATCACAGCAGTGTGAAACTGGCTGCAATAGTGTCTGATAATTGAGGACTGTGTTGGTTAAATGAAAACTAATAGCATTTTCACAAATATGTGTATATCTTTTGAGTGAAGTGTGTATGTTTTGACAGAAGTGTGTCATTTTGCAAACAATCTAGGAATTATGCAAATTGAGTGTGGTGTTTGGATAATTGTGATTATATTTTTTAAAAAAGAACCCTGTTTTCAAAATTGTGTGTAAACAATTGAAAAAAAAAAACTGTAAGACTGTAACCTGTCTTGACTTACCTGTCAAGAAGAAAGCAGGCAACTTCAGTGTCTTTTTTTGAATCTTTATCCTGCATTAGCTCTATCGACCTGGAAAAAGCTATCCCAACATTAACTTGTGTTTTTTGTAATCTCCGGTCACGTTTCCTTTTATGGTCTATTTTGGACTTTTCTGGCAACAGAAAGTGGAACTTTTCTGGATTTGCAATGCAGCCTTGTAAACTTGCCGGGGCAGTGACAAGCGCCTCTCACTGCTCTGCTCCTCCATTTCTGCTGCTTTCAGTTACGTCACGCTGGCTCTGAACGGAAACGCGTTGTGGAAATGCATTGGCCTAGTGCTTTTTGTCCATCCCTGCTATTATAGTTTTTCAAGATGGTGGAACTACATGGAAGCCTCCTTGGACCTACGCGTCCCATGTATATAAAGATAATCAGACTTATCCTTCGTTTACGAGGATAAGTCAGATAATTGGCAGAGGTATTTGTACACCACTGAAGACATATTTGTGAATAAAAATATATTGATTTTAAATAATGAAATACTTAAAAAGTACACATTGTCCCTTTAAGGTTTTTTTTTTTTTTTTACCATCCTTTTAGCATTGCAATATTTTAATTCCCATTAGGGGAATGTTAATGTTTAAATATGATTTACCTTAAAATATTTAGCAGCCTTTATCAAAATAAATATCAGCCTTTAATGCTGATTTAAACAATAATATAAACTGTTATTTTAGTATTTAATACTTTCTAATATTCTCTATATTTTTATTATCATTATTGAATGAATAAATGGTTTAAAAATAATAAATGCTATACTACAGTGTGCTATATTTTATTGTAAAATAGTAAAAAAATATATTTTATAAAAAATCTCTGAGATTATTATTATTATTATTGAATGCATCTAATACTGATTTTATACAAATTTATACAAACAAATACAATGTTTGTATTTATAATAATGTTATTTTAATATTTTATAAATATTCTCTGATATTATTACTATTATTGTTATTATCGTTAATACAATATTTAAAATAAAAATAATCTAAACTAATAAAATACACTATATTTTTATTGTAGAAGAGTAAAATTTCATTTCAAGATTTTATAAAAATCCCTGATGATGATCATGATTATTGAATGCATCAGTTAATTTAACTGATTTTATACTTATATGTATTATTTATTATACTGTTATTTTAATATTTTAAATATACTCTGATATTATTATTATTATTGAATTAATAAGTTCAGTATTTTGCAGCCTTTACACTGTTTTAAACAATAAAGTACTATATTTTGATTTATAAATATTTTATACTTTGAGATTATTTTTAATATTAAACATATTAATTATGTTTTAATTATGCTGACTCAAACAACAACTACTACAATACCAACTGTAATAATAATAATAATAATAATAAATGACAAAAAATAAAACAGGTTGTCAGGCAATTAAAAAAGGATTTAATTCTGCATGTGTATAAATAAGACTGCACCCTAGAAAACATGGGCCATTAGCAACAGTGTTTCTTCACCGTAGTACCACCTGAACGGAAACTTACAAATATGTAAACATACAAATATTGCAGACTTAATAACAGCTTTGCATTGGGGGTGACCAATAAGCATGAAGATCTGTCTTTGATGTCACATAAATTGGTCTGTTTTCTGAGCTCGGCTGTCCATTATTACAGCCTGTCTGCGTTTGTTTACATGCGGAAGCCCAATTAGCATTGTGTCCTATTACTTTGAAGTCAATTAGCCTGATCAATAAACTGACAGGGAAAGAAACCGCTATGTGTTTGTCTGATTATACATTATGAGAGTTAAACAGTTATCATCTCATACATAAGTAGTTAATTTCAATGTATCAAATTTTAATCAAATAAAAAATGCATACTTTAGTCAGGAGCTCTGCATACTTCAGAATACACTAGTGCGTGCGTGTGTGCCTACTTATCTATACAGTATTTTAGGGACAACTTTGTAGTCACCAAAATCTCTAAAAACCACCTCTTTAGGGTCAGCCTCATTTTAAATCTGGTTCAAAATAATGATTTTTTTTATTTTTTATGTAAAAATGCAGAAAGCTTTGTGTGATGGGTTGGTTTAGGGTAGGGTTAGAGCAAGGAGAGAGAACTACAGTATACATAGTATACAGTATAACCATTACATCTGGGATGTCCCCAATTTGATAGTTAAGTAAACATGCGCGTGTGTCCATTTGTTGGCACTCTCTTGTGCATCTCTGCCCTACTCCAACCTTCATATTGGCAGTGTATTGGGTAATAAGGTCATTCCTGAGCACTCATATTTCTTTCCTTTTAATGAGAATAGCATGAACACTAGTCTATGCAGATCGAGCCACGTTGTTATATGACCAACCTGGATTTAAATAACTTGTCAAGCTCTGCTGTTGTTTTAGCAGGATGATGAATATGATAAAGAACAAAATTTACATTTCCCCCCTGGAAGACTAACACGGAGCAGTTGATTTATTACTGTACTGCAAAGTTTAGCAAAGCTAATTAAGGACAGCATTCCCTGGGTCAGATTTAATCACGAGAACGTTTACAACTGCTGCTGAAGAAAGAGAAGTGCTGTGGAAATGTGTAGAATGAGGTATTACAGTGGAGCTTATGCTAACACCAAACATAGCAAACAGTGTGATTACACCTCTTAATGTGAAGTAAAACACATTTTTGATGAATGAGAGCTATTTTCACAATTAACCAGGTTAATGTTTAGGTTTAAGACCGTATGCCGCCTTCAAGTCATGTGAATTAAAGTATCATGGAGGAAGCTAATTGTTTTAGTCGTGGTTCAGTTTTAAGTGTGAAAGTTGACTGTAATAATTATTTTGTATGCAAGCTGGTTTAGCAGGAAGCAGGCTTGCATGACAAAACTACACTTTTGAAGTGTGGTGTTGGATTTGATTTAAACATTTTTGAAATAAGTATTTTAGGCTCGCTGAAGCTGCATTTATTTTATAAATACATGTAAATGCATGAATACATACATACATAAATACATACAAAATACATTAAAATAGTAATATTGTGATATATTATTACAATTTAATATATCTCTTTTCTATTTGAATTTATTTTATGTAATTCATTCATGTGATGTAATATGAATTATCAGCATCATTACTCAGTCACATGATCCTTCAGAAATCATTCTAATATGCTTCCAATATGCTTGAAGCAGTGCATGCCGGTTAGAAATTTTGTCCGACTCAAGTGACAACGCCACTTGACTGTGACATATCGTGTTTATTCTCACACATTCACAATTCCACTAATGTTCCATAGTTCACAAATCTGTGTTTTTTTTTGTAATTGGAAAATCTCTTTTCATTTATTTGCAATGTTGTTATGTTTATCAAAATAAAATTGACCCCACTTCATTGTTTGTATAGGCTTATATTGAACTTTATTCTTGTAAAAACAGATGCCGTATTTAGCAGTACATAAAGTATTATAGACCATTTCACAAGATGTAAACAACACTGGTCCAGAAGAACTTCCTGTTTCAGTTTTTTAACACTACAAAAAAGCTGGGATAAAATACAACCAACAGAACATTTAAAACTGAATCAAAAAGTTAAACAAACATCTTTAAGATGTTTTCTTTACATGTGAAATAAAGAAAACAGTTGCAAACTGAAACAGGAAGTGCTTCTGGACCAGTCTTGTTTACATCTTGTGAAATGGTCTATATGGAAACGTATTGTATTTGCTGTGGTAGCATCACGACGGGAACTTTCTGCTTCTGTAGTCTGACTTATCGTCTCCGTTTTCAGCTTTTTCCCACCTGCACTCACACTGCAACACACAGCTAGAGCACACACGAAACTGCACGCTCACACAAAGACAAGAAAAACAGGTGTGTCAGGTCTCTGTCACAAAACCAAAAATAAACCAGACCGAAGTGACAGATCCCTAAAAAATAAATGCCTTTACTGTCAGTTTTGATCAATTTAATGTGTTTATTAAATACGAGTATTCATTTCCAAAAAAAAAGAGATCATATCAAACTTTTGAATGGTAGTCTGCATCTAAAAGTGTTAATAGCTCAAATAAAGCATCAGTTATATACACCTAATCTGCATATATTGTTGTACTAGCACAACATTTTTATTTAAGTGACTAAGAAAGAAAGAAAGAAATAAATAAACACCAAAATGCTTTGCACACTCAAAAAATAATCTGTTGAAAGAACTTAATTAAATTAAGGAAAGGTTTTCCACGAAATTGAATTACATTTTTCCAACAGATTCAAATTAGTTTGAAATAATTTGTTGCAATCTTGTATGAATTTAAATTAATTTAGTCATTCCTACTAGATAAAGTTTTGTCAGATTAACTACATTTAGTTTTGTCCTGCCTTATTTCACTAACATTATAATTTTAGTTATTTTGACTCTATGGTCACTTCTATAGATAGACACTTCTAGTTTTCAATTGAATTAAACCATTTTTTGCATAGTAATATTATATTACTTGTGCAGGACTGCAAGTGAGGTTTATGCATACTGAGTACCCACAGCCTGAGCAGGAGGTTTAAAGCACATATAGTGTAATATTGAGTCTGAATACAATACTGACCCAAACACAGTAACCACTCTTCTGCATAATGGTAACCACAAAATTCAAAAACATTACAGAGAGTACTCTAAGTTTCTAACATAACTTAACATAAAACACTAACATTAACTAACAACATCTTTCCATTTAGTGAAAAACACATAAAATAACACTTTTTCCATATATTGACCCTCTTAATGCAGTCCCTTGCAAAGCATGCAGGGAACTAGATCCGCTGCCCAGTTAGATGTCAACAACAATGATTCATGTAGATTTCACACAAATGAATTCATGTGATTGAACACAATTAAATTAAGTTGTGACAATATTAAACAATCATGTTACTTTTGCTTATTTTAATTAATTATTTTAACAAGAGGCCAAAATTCATTTTTTGAGTGACATTCGTTTAAGACGAACGAAAAATATTCATGTTGACTCAATTAAAAAAAAATTGGTAAACCAAATTTTTAAAAGATTACATTGATTACATTTAATGAAATTAAGTTGGGATCACTTCTATGAAGGATTGTGTCGTACATGCTCATTTTAATTAATGAAATTGAACAAAGAGCTAAAATAATTTTTTTGAGTGCACCCCAAGGAAAAACACTTGAACACATGCGATATTGTAATAATGACTTCCAAACTTGTAAGTATGAACTTCCCAGAATTTGAATGCAGCAGTGAATAAAATCACTTGAACACCTCAAATCTGATTAGAGTAAAATGATCGTTTGGGTCTATTTCATGTTTGTTTGTTTTTTTATTCCCTGGACAATAGGAAGCTCTTTCAGAGCTAGCATGTGATTTAGATGTGTAACTGATGCAACACCTTGTCTCTTACAGAGAATGATGGAAACTCTAGCTAAATTAGCCTTTTCTTGCAAACCCTTCACTGTAACTTCCACTATGATTCTTTAATTGCATTATATTATTATGTAGTATTCCATTCTGAAAATAAAACAGTCACAAAAAACAGTATTATCTGTTTTTTTTTTCTTTTCTGATAAATATGACCTTGTAGTAGCTCACTTCTTAAGTGCAATAATTCCAACATGATTTGAACTAACAACATAAAAATAGAGAGAGCGAGAAAGAAAGTGGGGGTGCAGTCACTGCCCAGTAATCCTCCCATAAGGAGTCTTGAAATAAACTCTCTTTATTAATAATAGAAAGTGCAAAACCCTGGAAATACAGTGTCGTTCAACACTTAAAGAGTTCGGATCACTCCCACGGCTTATTGAATAATTTATGGAACAAGTGAGATCTCTCTTCTATCTCACTCACTGATAATTCAAAAGGTAGTGCTATTGGAAGCAATTACTAGCTCCTTCTGTTATTATAGAGTTTTTCTTTTGTGCAGTTTTGACAACCTGTGAATCTCAGAGCAAGGCAAGCTTGAGTCTTTGATGCTTGTAATGATGTAAATTTTACCACAGTACGAACGAATGAACGAATCTGAGCGAACCGTTGCGCAAACTGGTTTTTATTGCTTCTCAAAATAGCCGGAAAGGTCAAGACAAAGAGGGGATCAGTGCGGATATGAGGTTTCACTCTGAAGCAGTCCCAGTTTGCCTTTTTCCAAGAACCATCATTTAATATCCAACTGAAATGTGGTTTGACATATTTGGCTGGAAAGACAAAAAGCAATAGACGTGAGACAGATGGAGAGACACAGCAGCCTTTTGGGAAACAGAGCTCTGAATGACTCAAATAACAGCTTAATCCCATTTAATTAAAATTCAATATTATAATTCACGCTAAATAAGTTTTAATTTGTTCACACATTTAATTGAGTTTTAGAGGCAGGGAACACAATGAGTTATAATAAAGCACAAATAGCACAATACAAATTCCATTATAATAAATTAAGAAAAAATAATAAATTAATAACTCAAGCGTGCATAGGTCAGACCCCTTCTAGTCTTTGAATACCAGAACAAGACAAAGATCGCTACAGAAAAAGGCAGCACTATTCTTAGAATCAGCAATTGAATAACTGAGAGAAATTATCATTCTGTCTGATTATCATAACGATTATGTAAAGAACTTTAAATGATTAATTAACACTACACTTCAGTTATAGGTTAAAGGAATAGTTCACTTTGAAATTAATTTTTGATATGTTTTAGCTTACCTCAAGGGCATCCAAGATGTAGGTGTCTTTGTTTCCACGGTATTTTCAATTTTGACATTTTTCGGTCAAACCGGTGTTGTCTGTCATGCAAGGGAATCCACAGAGAAGTCGAAATTAAACATGATTTAATGACTCGTGAATGTAAGTACACACTGATGGCCTAAGACACGAAACGAGCGGTTTGTGTGAGAAAACGAACAGTATTTATGTAGTTTTTACCTCTTGTTCAATCTCTCTCTTCCGAAATCTCCGTGTAAACATTGCGTGACGTAGACGCACTAGAGATCACTTCCGGCGTAACGTTGGACATGGTTCAGTTTAATTCAGTTGGACATCTGATTCAGATCAGTTCGAAATGGCTGTTAGAGAGGTAAAAACTATATAAATACTGTTCGTTTTCTCACACAAACCACTCGTTTTGTGTCTTAGGACATCAGTGTGTACTTACATTCACGAGTCATTAAATCATGTTTAATTTCGACTTCTCTGTGCATTCCCTTGACTGACAGACAACACCGGTTTGACCGAAAAATGTCAAAATTGAAAATATTGTGGAGACAAAGACACCTACATCTTAGTTGCCCTTGAGGTAAGCTAAAACATAAAAAATTAATTTCAAAGTGAACTATCCCTTTAACACAGGGTGAATGTAAATGATTTGTGCAAATATGTACATTCAATGCATGGATGATGTACTCAATATGAACCATGCTAAATCACGATGTTGTAATTGTGGGGTTCTATTTGCCTTTTAAGCATTTTTAAGATATTGAACCAACCTGGCGGTGGAGCGTTTTTAAGATTTCCACTCTGGAGGATGTTTTCACTTTTTTGCGTTTTTAATAAATGTATGCTTCATTTTTAATTAGTAAATTTGATCAATAAATTCAATAATTTAGAATAATAAGACACTGTAGGGCTCTTACTCTAGGTAAGGCTGATCAAATTAAATCGTTTACACTGAAAAATAACAATGCATTAAATAATGTTATGAGATTGTTTTCAATTAAAACAATTATGAGATTGAGTCAATTAAAAATCTTTGTAAAGAACGATACTTTTAAACATAATCCTAAATCGCCATAAGGTATCGCCAGGCGACCGTCTTAATGAACGAGTCATAGATTCATTCGTTCAAAATGCTGAATCATTCAGGAACGAGAAAACACGTTGCTTTGAGATGCGCGATGGTTCGCTGTGATCTTTGTTTAACTATTTTCTCTGCTGAAACAAAAAAAAAGTCAATATTGCATCGAAAATGTAAGTGACTTGACTTGTGTGTGTGACTATGTTTGTTGCAGTGATAAGAGTTGCACCCTTGTTAATTTATTTCTGTATAAAATAAAAACACATTTGATTTTTCTTTTTTAATCAATGTAGAATGTGTAACTGAAATATAAACAGATTAGGGCTCTGTTCGAGGACAAGAAACTAAAACCAATGCGACATGATGAATGTCCAAAAGATGGCTTTCCCAAACCATCTCAGTGTAACAGCTTACTTT
This sequence comes from Pimephales promelas, assembly GCF_988280905.1. Taxonomy (NCBI): domain Eukaryota; kingdom Metazoa; phylum Chordata; class Actinopteri; order Cypriniformes; family Leuciscidae; genus Pimephales; species Pimephales promelas. The sequence continues at coordinate 19,288,339 of NC_142778.1, forward strand.
TCTTTCTTACTATATTCTTTCTTACTATAAACTGTGCTGTAGAGCTTGCATCAGTCAAAGCAGGGTTACTTTTTCCATGTCGTGCACAATAACCCTAAAGGCACCAGCTTTATATATATATATATATATATATATATATATTTAAATCTGCGAGCAGCGATAAAGAGCCAAAACTGCGATTGTGGCTTGGGCCCGTAATCGCTGCTCGCAGCTATATTAATTAAACTTGTGATTTTAAGTAGAGCGACCGCACATCAAAATACAATAACCTATATTAACAGATAACAACTATGCACAAAACACAAAAATGTTACAAAACATAACAAGTAGTTCGACTTACATTTACAAAAATAACTAATAGTAATATAAAAAGGCATCATTACAAATTGTGAGCAAGGAAGACAAGTTGGTTACATTGTTGTATTGGTTGGAATTGTTACCGATTACCTCTCCCTCGTGGACTGCTTGTGGGGTTTTTGTTGAGGTGAGGTAGATCATGGCGAACGACATGCAGCATATTCCAAACGATCAAAGCGATTAAGGTGATGAAAAAGTTTCTTGTGTTTCAGTACTTAACTGGGCTAAAAACTGTCACACTGGCAAGTGGACTTGTCCTTTTTATTCACAATCTCCTCATCGCCGGCAGGCTCTCATTTTTAAATGTTTGTATGTTGCGATGGCGCAACCGAACACCACAGCAACACAACTTGTTGTGTCATTGGCTATTTGCTTGTCACTTTGTAGCACCCTCCTTTATTAAGGTATATGGAGCCCGATCTCATGAAAATTCGTATCTATAGCCCGAACATAATTTTTCGTGCCATTGTATATGGTACGCGTTTTTCGTGTGCATATGATACGCAGTTTTTGGCGTAAAATAAGTACGAACTCCCCACCCCCTTCCCCCTAAACCTACCAGGGGGTTTTCAGTGCGTAGCATATGCACGCAAAAAACATTTTTGGCGTATAAATGCCACGAGAAATGACAATCGTGGTATACACACTTTCACGAGACTGTGTTGGTATATGATACACTGTTTATGATCCAGGGATGGCAGTGCCTGTCACGGCACACACTTGAGGGTTGCTCATTCGACCAAACTACATATCTATTTACATTTGAATGCATTTAAGTGAAACTATCAAGTGACCCCCACCAAGGAAGTGCAGCAGATCTCAACAGATCATAAGAGATTGAAAAGACAGTATTTTGAATTCAGTTGGTTAAATTTCACTAACATTTAATTTTATTTTATCTTTATTTCAATTACCTAAAATATTATTTTCTAGTTTTTTAGTAGCACTGAGACAAGCAAATACATTACATTGACTATACTGACTATACTTTGTACTTTTGCTTGTGTATAAAAGTTTTTTTGACTGTCAGATATGAATCAATATTATTAAAATGAGACAAGTCACATCTGCTACGTGACTCATTACAACAAATTAATCTTTGTGCAGATGAGTCAACAACAAGATTGTGACTTAAAAACCTGCAGATTTGTTGCATATTATTGTTGAGCTAATGATCTGACTATGAATATTATAGTCTGAACTGATCCAAGCTGCTTTAAAACGAAACAGTTTGCACTTCTTTCGACCTCATTTTCATGCATTAAAATCTGATTCTGCTCATTTAGTTTCATGGTGATGATTCTACTGTGAAATGTAAAATCATAATCCTACACGTTTTTCCAAATTTGAGTCCTTCCCAACACATATATTTTAGTCCCAGGTGAACAGGTTTTAGATTATGCAATAAAAAAAAAAAAAAAAAAAAAAAAAACAGTTAATAAAATAAGAGAGCTGCACTGAAATTGTAAATTGTTCCTCAGTTGTCCAAGTGGAGCACCCGTTGAATAAAATTTACGCACATCACTGCTTCAGTAGGTTTAACAAAAAGCTATTGAAGTCTTTGATATGAAAATAAGGGATATTGAAATGAACTCATTTCTCTTTGATCTTCCCTCTAACGATGAGAGATGGGATGCCTTGAAAGGGAGGAGAGAGTTGACCTCTTTCTCTCTCTCTAAATCCCTAAAGTCAGATGCATATGTGGTGCCATCCATGTTAGTGGCTTTCCTCAAGTCAACCAAACTGTAATGTGAATGCAAACTGCTTCAATATTTAAACAACCCTGACTTAAAAATCAACTTCTCAAATCAAATCTCATTTCAATTTTACAGCAGATTTGGAGTCTTTGCTTTAAGGTGAAGTGTGTCATGTTAAAATACTTTCTTCTATCCAAGTTTAATGTGCAGAGACAACTATCCCTCAAGAGCAGACTGATCTCATGAAGTAGCGTGTGTATGACACGCCAGTTCGTATTTCCATTTTTGGCGTGCTATCAAGACGCATAATCGCTTTTCAGCGTGTTTATGAACTAGTGATGGCCGGTTCGTGAACGAATCGTTCTTTTGAACCGGTTCTTTTTAGTGAACCGGTCGAACCAGTACACTAAATCGGACTGAATCGTTCGAAACAGTTCGCGTCTTACGTCAGCGCTAAACCACAAGTTACTAAAGTTACTCACTTTCAGACATGCCTGACAGTCCCTCCGAATCGAAATAAACCAATATCCATTAGTACATTTTATTCAGTAACTCAAAAAGTTCACTGAACGGAGACATATGCTGGTGCTGAGAGAAGTGATGAGCACGAGCAGCTGATACTGCGCATGCGTGTACTACCGAACGTACAGGTACAGCGGTCGGATACCCAGTACAGAACCGAGATCTGTTTCTTTCGGACACGTTCGACATATTGAGAACTGATGAGTTGATGAGCTGAGCATGCGTGCATTTTTTTCTGAGGGACGAAATGTAGGCCTACGTTTCCATGTCTTTAGTTGAACATCAGTAAGTGTAACAAAATAAAACATTTTGGAAACATATGTTTATCACATTACTGTATCACTGTATTATTTTAACGATTGGAAATAACGATTGGATTCTAAAACTGTCAAACTACTAAACATTTATTATTATACTAAAAAAATATTTTCAGGAACAGCTCATTTAATTTCTAAGTAACAATATAAATCATTGATGTAAACTAAGGTTTGGTGCACTGCTTAGTAAATGTTTATAATGTGTTAACATGACGAATTAAACATACATGTTTAATTCATTATGTTAACACATTATAAACATGTATACTTGTATAGGCTACAGAAGGCTATATTGGAGACAGACATGCATCGATTTTTTAGTTTTGTCGACTGTATATTCAGGTTTCAGCTCAGCACACAGCTATGCTATGGTTCTCGAGTCGAGAACTGGTTGTTGCAGTTCTTGAATCACTAGTACAGAACCGAGAACTGTTTCTTTCGGACACGTTCGATACGGAGAACCGACGAGCTGGAGATACTGCGCATGCGTGATAGCACCGTCTCTGAACAGAACTTTCTTTCGGCCGGCTGATCCTGTGATGATACATGAGCACGCAGTAGTACGGGTGAACCCAGGACTTAAATGAGAGGGCGAATCGGCGAAATGTAAGTTTATTTAATAACAAATAAAATGATGAAGACCATTTATGCATTTTATATATTTAAAACATGTAAAACATCCGCGTTAGCACATCGCCTAGGCTGCAGCAGGGTTCGTTTTCAAAATGTAAATGTAAGAAACTTATCCAAGATGATTATGACAATGCATGCTATTATTTAACTGAAGTTGTGATTACAAATGCCTTTAATTTGAAGTATTTTTATCCGCCGGGATGATAGAATTGACGTCATTACGTGATGACGTAAAAGAACTGGTGAACCGGTTTTTTGAACCGGTTCATTAAAACGAACTGTCCGAAAGAACCGGTTCGCGGAAAAGAACCGGACTTCCCATCACTATTATGAACGCCGTTGACTTAACGTTATATAAATATATGACTTACCTCAACCCCGTCCCTAAACCTAACCATCACTGGGGTTAATGGCATTTATGACTGTTCCCTTACCATCCTGGGAAAGAAAAAGATATGACTTACCTCAACCCCATCCCTAAACTTAACCGTCACTGGGGTTAATGGCATTTATGACTGGGGATTTGACTGCGTGTGTAACGGAGGCCAGCTAGTAGTTGCTGTGCGAGTAAACCTCACTCCCCGATCTCAATAGGCGCTCTAGCGACAGATGCTAGAGGCTGCAGTCTTTAGCCTCCTTGTTAGCACGCCTGACTCTCATGCCGGAGACCCGGGTTCGAGGCCCGCTCGGAGCGGGGCGAGTAGGACCCGGGGGTGAGGGGTTACATTGGTGCCGTGACCCGGATGAGAGTGAGGTTTAGGGGGGTGAGTGTAACGGAGGCCAGCTAGTAGTTGCTGTGCGAGTAAACCTCACTCCCCGATCTCAATAGGCGCTCTAGCGACAGATGCTAGAGGCTGCAGTCTTTAGCCTCCTTGTTAGCACGCCTGACTCTCATGCCGGAGACCCGGGTTCGAGGCCCGCTCGGAGCGGGGCGAGTAGGACCCGGGGGTGAGGGGTTACACGTGTTCGGACACGCGAAATGACGCGGACGTTAATGGCGTAGACATATACGCATACACGCGGATACACGCGACACGGATAGCTCAAAATGCGTAGAGATAACACGCCACCTGGCGCGAAAGTGGCGTATATGTTTACGCAAAAGTCATGATGTCATGTTGGTGTGTGTGTGTGTGTGTGTGTGCGTATTTGGCCATTATCAAGCGGTATTTGACTGGACATGCTGCGATGAATATAGCTCAGTTCACATTGAAAAAAACACAGATCACTTTGGTCTTGTCAATGGAACCATTTGTTAACTTTTAAAAGTAATCTTTCAATTCAGAATCTTATTTGCATCCATTTCGGCATCTCGTGCTCGTCATACACTCAAAACGTAACGTTAACTAACTATTTGACCGGCTCGAGTGTATGCGGTGTGCCTGTTGTTTTGTTCAGGTCTAGCTAGATCCGCTGGCACTTTGGTCGATAAAGCAACTTAATGTCTTTGCGAGGCCAGTGAAATTAATAGGTTTCAGAGCACCGCGTATGCTGCGTCATGTTGCAAAAGCATGTGAAAAACAACGACAAAGTTTGCTTGGCCATTAATCCCAGGATAAAAAAATTGACACCATTAAAATGGGTTTGCGTTAACGCCGTTAATAACGCATTTAACTGACAGCCCTAATTTAGACACATTTTTTATTAATTTCGGACAACATTTTTGGTTATTTTCCTGGCAAACAATAATTTCTCATTTCAGAAATCACAAGAGCTCTTGCTCTTTGATGTGAATGTTGATAACCAAATTTTGTTTACATTTCTTAAAGTCCAGTCATGTTTTTATGAAATAAACTGTTGCAGCTAGCTGTTGTATTTGTTATAAATATGTAGTAAATAAGGGAGCATAGTCTAGTTTTAAAGTCGAAATTCACCTTGCAAATCTTTTTTTTTTCTTATATCACCTTAATTTTCGTACATTACAAAGTCATTAAATGGATTTATTGTGATATTGTGAAGACCCCTTCACACTTTCTCCGGCTCTGTAACAGCAGACACTGGCTCCAGCTCTGGAACAGCAGACACTGGCTCCTGTAACAGTAGACAATAGCTCTGGCTCTGGAACAGCAGACACGGGCTCTGGCTGTGGAACAGCAGACACTGGCTCCAAATTCTGGAACAGCAGACACTGGCTCCTGTAACAGCAGACACTGGCTCCAGCTCTGGAACAGCAGACACTGGCTCCTGTAACAGCAGACGCTGGCTCCTGTAACAGCAGACACTGGCTCTGGCTCTGGAACAGCAGACACTGGCTTCTGCAACAGCAGACACTGGCTCCGGCTCTGGAACAGCAGACAATGGCTCCGGCTCTGGAACAGCAGACAATGGCTCTGGCTCTGGAACAGCAGACACTGGCTCCAGCTCTGGAACAGCAGACACTGGCTCTGGCTCTGGAACAGCAGACCCTGGCTCCAGCTCTGGAACAACAGACACTGGCTCCGGATCTGGAACAGCAGACACTGGCTCCTGTAACACCAGAAACTGGCTTCGGCTTTGGAACAGCAGACACTGGCTCCGGCTCTGGAACAGCAGACACTGGCTCCTGTAACACCAGAAACTGGCTCCAGCTTTGGAACAGCAGACACTGGCTCCGTCTCTGGTACAGCAGATACTGGCTGCGGCTCTGGAACAGCAGACACTGGCTCCGTCTCTGGAACAGCAGACAATGGCTCCGATTCTGAAACAGCAGACAATGGCTCCAGCTCTGGAACAGCAGACACTGACTCCTGTAACAGCTGACACTGGCTCCTGTGACAGCTGACACTGGCTCCTGTAACAGCAGACACTGGCTCTTGTAACAGCAGACACTGGCACTGGAACAGCATACACTGGCTCCGGCTCTGGAACAGCAGACACTGGCTTTGGCTCTGGCTCTGGAACAGCAGACAATGGCTCTGATTAAGGAACAGCAGACAATGGCTCCAGCTCTGGAACAGCAGACACTGGCTCCTGTGACAGCTGACACTGGCTCCTGTAACAGCAGACACTGGCTCTTGTAACAGCAGACACTGGCACTGGAACAGCATACACTGGCTCCGACTCTGGAACAGCAGACACTGGCTTTGGCTCTGGCTCTGGAACAGCAGACAATGGCTCTGATTAAGGAACAGCAGACAATGGCTCCAGCTCTGGAACAGCTGACACTGGCTCCTGTAACAGCAGACACTGGCTCTTGTAACAGCAGACACTGGCACTGGAACAGCAGACACTGGCTCCGGCTCTGGAACAGCAGACACTGGCTTTGGCTCTGGCTCTGGAACAGCAGACAATGGCTCCGATTCTGGAACAGCAGACAATGGGTCCAGCTCTGGAACAGCAGACACTGGCTCCTGTAACAGCTGACACTGGCTCCTGTAACAGCAGACACTGGCTCTTGTAACAGCAGACACTGGCACTGGAACACCAGACACTGGCTCTGGCTCTAAGAACAGCAGACACTGGCTCCGGCTTTGGCTCTGGCTCTGGAACAGCAGACACTGGCTCCGGCTCCAGCTCTGGAACAGACACTGGCACTGGCTCCAGCATTGGAACAGACACTGGCACCGGCTCTGGCTCTGGAACAGATACTGGCTCCGGCACTGGCTCTGGCTCTAGAATAGACACTGGCTCCGGCACTGGCTCTGGAACAGACAATGGCTCCGGCACTGGCTCTGGTACAGGCACTGGCTGCGGCTCTGGAACAGACACTGGCACTGGCTAAGACGAGGATAGTGAACATGATGAGGCTGCCTTTTGTTAATTAATTGTGAGGCACAGCAGCTTGCCTGAAGATTGTTGCCATTGTGTGGTTAGTGTGTGGTGCGGAGGTGAGGCCCTCTTGGTTAACTTTGCATCTGGCAGGCTGACCCGGGTTGCCCAGACTCAGTTTTAACTCTTGCGTCTGGCGGACCAACCTGGCCAGCCCTTCTGCCATTTGGGCATTGCTCCAGCGACTTGCTGTCTTGTATGGCATGTATATAGTGTATATTTGTACATAGTTCGTTGATCACACATGGTGATGGGCTTAGGTGATTAGATGAAACAACCTAAGGGGAGGAACAACTTTAAAGAAGGAAGGACGCCGCAAATTCGTTGTCACACTCTGCAGGCACTTGTTGTAATGACTGTATGACTGTTGACCTACTGTTGACCTTTCCTTGCTAGGGAATAAATAATTTCTAAAGACACTTGTTACATTTTTTGTCTCTTAATCAGTACTAGAAAATTGTTTGCCACCACACATCTCATTTAGGTGTCTACCCCATTAATATGTATCTTACAGTTGCATTGTCCAAGTTATGTCAAATTCCCGCATTGCTTTTTCCTCCAGAAATGCAACATTTAGCCTAACAAGGATTCATCGTTTATCCAAAAAACAAGTTTGAATTTTAAAAGTGTCAGGAAGGGGATTCAGCCTTACTACACCCTGAAAACAATGCATAAACATTCACAAGAGCACGCATGATTCTGAAATGTAATATTATTTTGTTTACCATAGAAATAACCGAAAATTATGCCTTAAAGTAATCAAAATTTGCCTAAATAAATCAAAATATGCAATAAAATTTGAAATCTGAAAATGCCAGAAATGAAATCAGCATCGTCTAAAACCTTGAAAACCTTTCACGTATTGTAGAAATTGGTCATACAGTGAAAAATATCTGGTCAAAATGGATGATTAAGCCAATAATGCTAATTATGCTAATTATGCAAATTGTTCAACATATGCAAAGTAGCATCCAGCAGTTTCTGAATGCTGGGGACCCATACTTCACATTTCTGCAATAAAATGTTGGTGTACTCAACATTTCCAGGTTCAACTAGTTGGCTAGACTATTTTGTTCAAATTCAGAACACAAAAGATATATTTTTAATAAACTCAGAGAGCTTTCTGTCCCTCCATAAGCAACCTAGACATCAAGCACTTTAAAGATCAAAAGAGGTAAAGACAAAGTAATCCATGCAAGTCTAATGGTCAAATCTAAATTCTATGACACAATGCGAGTGCATCAGAACGTAGGCTTATTATTGGCCAGCGTCACACGCATGACCAGCGTCAGGCCAATAGTGAGCCTACGTTCTGCCGTACAACCCAGAAGCGCTGCGGTGTTACACTATGTGAACTCACTCAGAGGCCCACACAGAAGAAAATGAATAGTTGAATAAAGTCATTTTGTTTGTTGTTTTTGCGCACAAAAAGTAATCTCATCGCTTGATCAACTTAAGATTGAGCCACTGTAGCCATTTGGACTATTGTAACAATGTCTTTACTAACGTTTCTTGAATGGCAGATATTGATTACCTAGCAGCCTATGAAGGAGTGAGCCATTACTCAGATTTTATTTAAAATATTTTAAGTTGTGTTCTGAAAATGAACAAAAGTCTTTCGGGGTTGGAACAACATGAGGGTGAGTAATTACTGACAATTTTAATTTTTGGGTGTTAATTTTTTTTGGAATTTTGGCGAATAGCACAGATTATTCTTGATTGCTATAGCTGCTGTGAGTGAAATTGTTCATGCTTAGTGGTTGTGTACAGAAATTTAGGATTTATTTTCCCCGTTTCATATTTTTTGCTTCCTCATGAGCTGAACCTCATCATACACACACTGTAAATCATTTTTTTGGGCTTCACAGAAGACACTCAGCTTGCATTTCTTCAGTGTCACAAGCACAGAGAGTAATTAGTGTGAATAATTAGCTAAAGAGGCGTTTTAATTATTCACTCCAGGAAACAATTCAATTTACATGGAGCACCACTGACAGCGGGTCAGATGAAAGTGTGATTACTACAGGAAACCATTAATAATCTAAAAACCAGACCTCTCATGTAACCATACAGTCCAAATTATTAATCACTTCCATGCAGTATATTTCTTTGAGAGGGGCAAAGCTATAACCGTTTGGCATTGAAAATCAAGATGCTTGTAGATTCTAGTGATTTTCAATTTACTTACTCCATAACACAACTTGGTGCCATAACACAACTCCTTACTTTTACATAATTGAACATCATTAGCCATATTCAGATAATATTAGTTTTATATGGTAGTTAGAATAATGTCATGATATTAATCTTAGTAGTCTTTAGTACTGTATTACAGTTTTCTTTTTGTTTTGTTTTGGGTTTTTTTACAGAGAGGCAGGAGGAGGATGAAGGAGGAGGAAAGAGGAAGAAGGAGGAGGAGGAAGGAGAAGGAGGAATGCCAATGACCGTAATCTCTGATGAGATCTGAGCCACTTTGGTTGACCATGCGGTGGTCAATGATGGTCTAACAATGAGGGAGGCTGGGCAAAGATTACAGCCAAATTTGAGCAGGTACACTGTAGCATCCATCATCCGAACTTTCCAAAATGAGAATAGGTAAGAAATCTACTCACTAGAAAATTGCAGTACTGCATATCAATGCTGCACTCAATGAGTACAGTAGTACAGTATTGCCAGTGGACTGTTCTGTAGGACTGTTAAAATAAAGTATGTTTCAAATATTTGGGCAATGTATTCCTACTTTGTATTCCTACACAGTATTTACAGTATTTTACTCTTTGTTTGGCAGAACTGAAGATTACCAACACAAGGTTGTGTCGGGAACGTGTTCTGTTTCCTGAACAGTAAACTGAAATCATGAACATGTCAATAAATAAATAAATGAAACAAAGAGATATTTCAAAATATTGATTGGGTAAGCTTACCAACACTGGACCATATCTTATGCAGAAATAATCTGAGGATGAAGCAGGTCAACAGGGTGCCATTTAAACGCAATTCAGAAAGTCAAAGAATTGTGATATAACTATGTGGAAGTGAGTCCTATACAATCCTCCAATTGATCCCGCACTCTATAAATTATACATATTTCAGTATTGTAATCATAATGATTGTGCTTCACAATAGTGACTGCTCCATGTTTATTTCTGATATTGTCATGCGTGTTTCAGAGAGTCGTTGAGCTAGAGGTGGCTGTAGCGCCACACCAGTTGATCTTCATCGATGAGGTTGGATTCAACCTCACAATAAGATGAAAGAAGGGAAGGAATATTATCTGCCAGCGTGCCATGAAGTCCCTGGCGGAGGGAACATTACAGTGTATGCAGTGGTTATGTGTCCATCACCATGCCTTGGCCCCTACAACACTGTTCATCTGATCACATTCCTGGACACCCTACACAACACACTCATTCCACCAGATCAGATTTACGGCCCAAAGCAGCTCATGTACATTTTCATTTGGGACAACGTAAGTTTCCACCGGGCTGCTCTGGTTCGTAACTGGTTTACTTCTCACCCATGCTTTTTAGTTGTTTATCTCCCTCCATATTCTCCATTCCTCAATTTATTTCTGCCTAGAGATGGAAAGTGTATGACTGAAATCCACAAACGCGTATACCCTTTCTCCAAAATATGGAAGACGCATGTGGGAGATATAGCAGTTGATGCTTTTCATGGCTGGAATCGCTATGCTAGGCGATATTTCCCCCCGCTGCTTGGCCAGGGAAAACATTGCTTGTGATGTGGATGAGGTACTGTGGCCAGACCAAAAAGGAAGAGATGATGCAGCATTTTTTTTTTACTGTATCTATATACAGTAAATTATTATGTTGTTTTGTTTGTAGACCACTACATGTGCAACTTTGTGTTGTTTGTGACACTGTGTAGATTGTTTTTGTGGGAAAAATAAAATATATTTGTTACCTTGTATTTGTGTGTTCTGAGTATAAAAACAATATTCTTAAATATTTCAGAACATACTTATGTGTGTACTGTCTGTAAATGTAACACTGAACCAGAAAAATGCCTATGTCATTATGATGAATCATGGAGAAGAAGAGTTTTCCATTCATCATAGTGTTTTTGATTGTGACACATTGATTGTGTTCAACTGGTTCTTATAAATGTCTATTTACATGATGGTTTGTGTGTGTCATTTGTAAAGTTTCATTTAGATGAGTTTTGCCCATTGTGTGTGTTTTTGATTTTTGTGTAGAGTTCTGAGAGTATGAGGCATGCTTTCAGAAAATGTGTGTAAAAAATCCAGAAAAACTGTAATCCAGTCTTAATTGTCCATGTCAGGCCATGTCCTGTCACTTTTTACAAACTGCACACTCCAGTTCTGGCAAAGATGAAAGTCTCTTTTTGTCTGTGTTGTGAACTTTTTTCTTCTAAAGTGTTTGAAAACTCAGAAGCGAAGACCAGGAGACTCGGGTGTATCTTTTAAGTCAGATTCTTTTATTGAGAACACTAGCTGTTGCGTTGCTGTATTCTTTCCACCCAAGTCTGCTTTGTCTAAAATTCTTACCCAAGTCTGACTGAGGAATATACATTGTAGTTGATATACCTTTCAAGGGGGAGGGACTACATGAGGTGGTGACACTCTAAAATAAAGCATGTAAATGACATATACAGTTTTAGGAATCTGCCCTTAGACTGAGAGTGATACCAATCCTAATCGAATCAGCATATTTCAAACTGAGCCAGGGGCTCCCAGAACTATTTAAAACAAAAGGTGTTTTGAATGCATAGAAACGTCTCTGGTTACGTATGTAACCCTAGTTCCCTATGCTGTGGGAACGTCCCTGTGTGAGTGTGTCATGAAGCACATATGAAATCAGTCCAATGGCGAGACGGAACGTCATAGGCTGGTGACGTCATCGACCAGGAAACTATAAAGCACCCCAAAAAACACAAGCGAGTCAGCTTCTGATAAGACTGAAGCAAGTGCTCATGGGCATGCTGTGAGTATGGCACAGACACGCAGAGTCTCGTTCCCTTCAGGTAATTAGTGTTACATCTGTAACCAGAGACGTTCCCGACCAGGGAACTTCGAGCTGCGTGAAAACGCTGTGGGAACGCATATACAAACGTCGCCATTCGAGCAAGTGTCCCTCGTGTGAAGTCAGAGCGCACATTCGGATGAAAGCACCTGCACCCCTGGAGTGGAGCTGAAGTCAAGATGATAAAACTTGTAAGCGATGAGGACCAGGCTTCCGCATCACAAATGTCTTGGATTGATACTCCTGACAAGAGTCTTGGAGGCAGCCATCCTCCTGGTTGAATGAGCCCGGACAGCCTAAGATCAAGGCAGACTGGCAGACTCGTAGGCAAGTGAGATGGCCTTGACCACCCACTTGCTTAACCTCTGCTTAGATGCAGGACAGCCCTTCCTAGGGGGTCCAAAACAAACAAAGATTTTGTTCTATTTTTCCACAGGGCAGCTCTGTGGACTTACGTATCTAGAGCCCTAACAGGGCAGAGCAGATTTAGCTTCTTTTGGTCCGACGTCAGAAAAGGAGGAGGACAGAAAGCCTGCAGTACAATAGGCCTGACCACATTGGTTGGGACCTTGGGAACATACCCTGATCTAGGGAGGAGGAAAGTCTTAACCATGCTGGGTGAAAATTCCAATAGAGCTTGAATATCTCCTATTCTTTTTAATGAAGAGATAGCAAGAAAGAAGATAGTCTTCTTCAATGGGCTTGAACAGTGCTAGAGAGACCTTCTAGAACAACTGCCAGGTCCCAGGTCGGCACCCTTGTGCGAACTACTGTCCTCAGCCTGACAGCCAAGTTACAAGTGAAACAAAACTGATAAAAATAGTGAATTAATTTTATTTTTTTAGAAAAAAAAAAATAGTAACAAAACTGAAAGTAACAGGATTGAGTTTTTAAGCAAAAAGTTATCAAATATACATATGGCCACATAGATGCTAATAGCATGAGGACACTGAGCCATTTCTAGTGCCTTACGTAAGCTAATATTTTTAAAATGAAAAAAATTTAATCTAAGAAAAAGTTTAGGTAACAGGACTGTATGTTGAGTTTGACCTTCTCATTCATAGTTACAATTTCATCAAATATACAGAAATGAAAATGAGAGGAGTGACTTACTGTATATTCACCCCATTGCCTTCAGAAGATCCAGATGATGGAACTTACTGTTGTTGAAAATGTGTCTTGTGGAATATTTTACGTTTTTCAGCGGGGAGATGTAATAGTTTAACAGGACTGAGTGAAAACCCAGGGACATGACTAAAATGTGTATTTTATCTAAACTATTTGATCAAATGTTTTTTTTTTTCTTTTTTTCATTTTAAAGCAGTTTGGATATAAAGTCACACAACAATGCAAGAAAAATCAGATTTCTGAAGGATTTTTATCATAATATTTCATGGTAAAGTTTAGAGATAGAGAGTTGGGACATGCAGAAAATGCTATTTTTTAGTGTTCTGTGTCATTTTTATTAATGTTTTTAATTATATGTTTTAAATTTGTAGTTAGCTTAATGTGCATGACATTTTGCTTAATAATAAAATTTATTTAAAAGTTAATTTTTATGCAATTTTTTGCATATAATGTCCTGGGGACAGAAATGTCACCCTTTCGGTGGAATGACTCATAAACATGATACATTTTCGATTGCATTCTGCTTAATTCAGCTAGTTTGCGAGAACAACATACCACCAACTTTGCTGACCAAACAAACTGATAAATTTGCAATCAGAAACAAAGCAAGGTTAACAAGCCAAATTTAGATGGTATGCAAGCTAATAAGTTGTCATAAATGTTGTGTTTTGATTCAGATCCGTAAATATCAGCAACAGCCCGGAGCTAGCTAAATTTAATCTGTCACGTAAGCGCTAACATTCATGCCAAAAACGAATAGCTGAGTTTCAGTCACGTGTTTATGATGACGCGCAGAATTCAGATGGAGAGCAGGGAGTGAAGAGCACAATGGACGAGATGGAGGAAAGTCCATACTGTACTACTTTATATGCTATTACAAGAGAAAGAAATAAACAAAAAATCAAACATATGTTGGATGTGATCATTACGTTATGAAGAGGAGCGACTTTTCAACTGAATTGAAATATTTTCCTGCCGTCGAGTCGGTAGAAATCAGCAACTACCTCGTCTTACAGACATTCTTTGACTTTACAAAGTTTGTAAACGTTATACGTTACACAAACAGTCACTTAAGTTTTATTAACTCACCTTTGACGAAGTGATCACTAATGTTACACACGGGCATTTTCCCATTCGGCTCCTCCCGACCGCAGACATAGATTTGTTTACAAGCTGTTTTTCGATCAATTTCTTGCATTTTCCCTCCTTATGAACAACTTTTGGTAGACGATAAAAACTCCTTGTGGTTTGATCGATTCAAGTAACCATAAATGAGTCAAAACACAGGCATTTTGAGTTTGTTATAGTGCTTTCTAAATACAGCAAATCACTTCCTGCCATCCATTTGTATTCTGCGCCATGGCAACCCAGTGGCGTGACGTCATATGAAAACAAGCTATTTTTAAATGCATAGGCCTACCTTTCCATGCCATCCGATGTAATCCATGGAAAATACATAATCCATAACAATGCACGTCATCTGCTGTATCCACAACAATCCATACGTGTTTGAGTCCTTCTTGCAGGTGTTCATGTCAGATCTTACACAAATCCATAGCACTAATTATCGGTAACGTCCGTACAAATTAGGCTAACCTAAATGGTAAGAGTAATTCCATCTTTTTTTCTGTTGACTGTCTATTTTATCTCGGAATTAAAAAGCAGTAATCCAAGTCGAGTTTGTTGACTATGCATCTTGAACAGTTCGGTGGCCCTTAATCCTTCCTTTAACTGTCACCACACCACACCCACCACACCCTTTCTCCACTTTTTCCCTTCTTATTGCTTTTTCAAAATAAAGGCCTAAATATGCCTAATGAATATGACATATTCTTGTTGCAAATTCATAAATTACATTTAATTAATAATATATTTGCAAATCCCACTGTAAATGTCTTCATAATATAACCAGGTGCAAGACTGGAAAGTTTGGTGTATATAGGTGCTACTGAGGTAGAGATTTCAGACTTGGAGTATGAGAAAAAAGTCATTTTGAGAAAATGGGCTTTAAAGATTTAGCAGCAGCCAATGAGATTACGCATTCAAAATTAACGTTTAGCTCCTCCTAAATGGTACAAGGCAGGCCCAGCTCAAATGAGGAAGCTGGTAGTCAACGAGGTACGAAAGCAGGAGGAGAGGATGAGGTGTATAAAGGCCATTTCCCAGGCCAAGCAGGGAGAGTGGATGAGATGGGAGAGTGTAGAACAACGCAAGATGGGTTGTCAAGTCCTTTCGTCAATGGAAGAGAGTTTCCTTATTAGGTCAACATATGATGATCTCCCATCACCGCAGAACCTAAACCTCTGTGTAGGAGAGGATCCCTCTTGTCCTTTGTGTTAATCACCTGTCACAGTAAGGCACATTCTGACAGGATGTAAGGTGGCTCTTAGCCAAGGTCAGTTTACTTGGCGCCATGACCAAGTACTGCGATGTTTGGCTTTAGCATTGGAAGGCAAGCGTAGTATGACCAATAAGTTGCCGCCTGCAAAACATTACACGCAGAAGACAATATTCCTCCACCCAGGCGAGCAACCACCAAGAAAAAGTGTTAACACCAATTCTTGTCCAGGACAACTGGAAGCTGCTAGGGACTGGATATAAATAACCCTCAGTTATTCTATTTAGTTTTGGGCATTAATATATCATTCTGACATTATCGTAATTCAATATTTCTTATTATCTTAATATATATGTTATATTCTTAATTTGTTTATTAGTTTATTATATATTTGGAGGTTTGCTTTGTAACTTTTAGTTATTTAACCTATAGAGACCTTTATTTTGAAAGGCGGCTTGCCGGAAATGCGAACAGATCGCTCGCGCGCAGGAAGCGCGCATATACGGAGATTGCAGACAGACGGAGACACGGAACCATGCGGTCACGGATTCACACATCTGAATAATAGTGTGTTAAGGTCATCTAAAAGTGAATTTAGGCATCTAGTCGCTGTTTATTTTTTATTTTTGTAGTATTTTTTTTGTTTGGTTTTTAGCACCTGGTTGGAAAGGAGTACAAGGTATAGTTCATGTATATTTATGCACTTGTATAATCAATGCTATATAGCATATCTTGTCCTTATTATTGTTTTATATATGTTTGAGTAATTTATGGCATTTATATTAATGCTAGTAATCATTTAGTGATTTATTGCTATATTTTACTGTTTTGTTTCGTGTATGTGAATTATTTTCAAACTCCAATAATGTTAATTTATCTGTTCTAGCTCTTACGGTGTTGTGAAGGTGTTGTGAAGGTGTTGTGAAGGCAATGTGAAGGTGTTACGGACAATAAACAGACAACATCAGTGAGAGAGCGACTTTTCTTTATTCAACCGGGCTGCTACACTGGAAGATGCTGGCTGATCTTGATCAACAAATTATTTTTCCACCCGAGATTGCTACCACTAACTTACGACCAGATATTGTTTTGTGGTCTGGATCAGCACGCATTGTTCAGCTGATAGAGCTAACAGTGCCATGGGAGGATGCGGTAGATGAAGCATATGAGAGGAAGAAAATGTGGTATGCTCAACTGGCCACTGAAGCAGAACAGCGAGGATGGAGAGTCCAGGTTTATCCAGTGGAAGTGGGTTGTTGAGGTTTTGTGGCACACTCTACAACCCGGTTGCTCAGAGATGTCGGGATTCAGTGGCTAAGAGTTGCGTCGCACAGTAAAGAACTTATCTGAAGCAGCAGAAAAAAGCAGCAACTGGCTGTGGCTGAGACGGAAAGATTCTAGTTGGCTGTGTACAGGCCGCCATGCTATACGGTTTCATAGAGTTCTTGAAAACTTGAAGAGTCTGTTGATTTATTTGTATACGTTCCAATGGATATTGCATGAATGACGAGTGGTTGGGCAGATATTGTGTTTTGCGGTAGGTGGTATGCCATACGGAACTGTTGCCACTGAAACTGCATATTAACGCACCAGTGGGGCTTGACAGCCTTAGTCAAACGGGTTTGGCGCGTATGGTTGGGTTGCGGAGATATGGTGAGATTGCTGTGAGGTCTCAGCTGCAGGAGGGAGGTAAAGGTCAGTATCCGATCGCCTCAGCTGGGCTGAGTTGAGTGGTGGATGGAGGGGGGTGACTCTAGGATGCCAGAGTCACTGTCAAGCCCTCTTGAGGTGTCGTGGGCTAGTCGACGAAACACTGAGGATGGATGTGCCCACTTGAAGACCCTAGAGATGTCCCCTACTCGGCTCAATCCAGACGGTTGTCGCGTTGGTCCACTGGGGAGACCACACTGTAGTTGCAGCCGTCATGTGTGCTGACGCGGCAGGTACACTGCAGCCATTAACCTCGGACAGAAGAGGAGTCACACCACCATATGGAAAGAAGCGTAAATGGATGGAGAAGCACAATTTACTGTAAAGCTACGTCTTAGTTTTGCTTACTCTGGCGAAAGCCAAGTATGAAACAGCATGACAGTTTTAACATCTACTCTTGTGTAATGGAAATCAAACACAGGTTTTAGTGTAACTGTTTGAGATCCAATTAGATTCAACTAGATTTTTTTTATATAAATTACAAACATGTAATCTGAGGACCATTTCTAATTGTTCTCAGTTATTTTGCTTTATTACCAGACTCAATATTCTTACATAGTAGAGTGAGTTCGCACATGTGCACTCATTCAAACATGTTACTTTAAATCTTTTGACAAACTAAAAGACGTAAATTACATTTGTATGCATTCTAAATAAAAGAGACAGATTGTACTAAATGTCAGCTTGCTTATTTTGCTCAAGATAAGGATTTATTACCTCCAAATGTCATGCAATATAGAAACGACGTCTCTAACCACAGGTCTAGAGCTGTCGTTCAAACCACACAACTCGGCGATGTTGTTCGCAAATGTTCGTTGGAACGATGGTTTCGGGAAACACTGACTTGTTGAACTATGCTGATAACGACGGAACTTCCAACCATAGTTGGCTAACGATGCTTTCGGGAAACGCACCCCTGATCATCAGGTTCTTGAGAGGAGCGAGGAGTTCACACTGCACGGCTTAATGCTCAATTCCGATTTTTGAAGAAAATTGTTTTTTTTTTGCAAGGCCGTTCACATTTCTAATTAAATGCGACCTTTTGTGATCTCCTGTGTGAAAGTGAAATGACCCCATGCGCAGAAGAGTACTCAACGGTCAACGACATCACTTGTTGTTTGCGGAAGTAGCTAAATGAATGTCGACAGTGGAGCTCGTTTAGCAATATTAAAGTTATTTTCACAACAGAGCCAGCACACTTACAATCTTCTCGTTTTAAGAAGAAAAATAAACAGAGAAACGTGTGGGTGTGGAGTCGCGTGGTGGGATGCTGATGTGAGTGGCTTCACTGATACAGAATTCATCAGTAACTTCCGAATGACCAGATCCACCTTCGATTATGTTTGCGAGCGCCTTCGATCAACTCTGTCACAGGAAGAGACGTCTGCGGCGGCCCATAACAGTGCAGAAACGCGTTGGAGTTGGAGTGTATTGGCTAGCTACAAGTGCGTGCAATGACGTGCGGGTCGGATATATGTGACCTGGCCGTTCAGATTGAAGTCGCATTTCAAAAGATCGGATACATATCGGATTTTGACCACATACCCAAGTAGCCTGGGTCGCATTTGAAAAGATCGGATCTGTGTCGTTTAGACTGTCATGAAAAGATCAGATGCATAGGGGAAAAAAAAAACGGAATTAGATCGTTTCAGCCTGCAGTGTGAACGGAGCCTGAATCCTCTTCGCCCCCCTCTCGTTCCCTCTTGGGACCACTCAGTGGTTTTAACTGCCCTGCAGTGTGCTCCCTTTGAGCCTCTGCAATCATTGGAGCTTAAGTTCTTGTCAGTTAAGACAGCACTCCTGGTTGCATTGGCCTCCATTAAGAGGGTTGGGGACCTGCACGCATTTTCTGTTGACGAAGCGTGCCTGGAATTCCGGCCGGCCTAGTCTCACGTCATCCTGAGACCCCGGCCTGGATATGAGCCTGAGGTTCCCGCCACCCCTTTTCGAGATCAGGTGGTGAACCTGCAAGCGCTGCCCCTGGAGGAGGCAAACCCAGCCTTGGCGCTGCTCTGTCCAGTACGCACCCTCCATGCTTACGTAGACAGAACGCAGTGTTTTAGGATCTCTGACCAGCTCTTTGTCTGTTATGGTGAGAAGCTGAAGGGAAAGGCTCTCTCCAAGCAGGGGTTATCTCACTGGTTACTGGACACCATTGCTTGGCATACCAGCAGCAAGGTCGACCGTGCTCCCTTGTGTAAAGGCCCACTCCTCTCAGAGTGTGGCTTTCTCTTGGGCTCTAGCGCATGTCTCCTCGCTAACAGATATCTGCAGAGCTGCCGGCTGGGCGACACCCACCACATTCACCAGATTCTACAATCTCTGAGTGGAGCCAGTGTTCTAACATGTACGCGCTTCAACCAACCAGTACTAGGATCTGCTCAGGTGTCTTCGCTAGCTCGCTATTCCACTCCACGGACTGGATATGTGCGATATTCTCCTCAGATGAGTTTTGCCCTGAGTTCCTCCAGCACTGTTGATGTCAAACGCCAGAGTTATGCCGCCATGTGCATGGTTCTCCCTCTGGGCGACCCCCACATGTGTTTCCACTGTAAGCCTCTCTGAGCATGTGTCTTTCCCTTGCCACCCCTGGGGTTGAAACATTCCACCCTGCAGGCTGGACACCCCAGCGTTTTCCATTTGCAGTCCCCTCCTGGGTCATATGTGGATTCTATAAGTTTCCCTCCTTCGAGCAGGCAATAATTGCACATTTCCACTGAGATACTATGCTTTCCAGTGTACCTTGGTATTCCTGTGTTAAATAGGATTCTTTTGTCCAGACTAATCTCACGACAGGGAGCTCAGACTTACACAGGGCACTGGAAGACAGCCGAGTGACTTGATTAGACTGGGAACCCCATTTTGTCGCAACAATGTAACTTGTAGTGACTATGAAAGGGAACGTCTCAGTTACGGATGTACGTTGCGTCTCCCTGCCACTTTTGCTGTACCGTTGGATAAGCCTGAGTTAAGTCTCACCTCCTCAGCAAGTAACATAACTGCATGTTGCCAGCGTACTTCCTTATATACCCACGAGGTGGGGCGGAGTCACACTATGCAAAATCCGCCAATCCATGGCATTTCTTTGCCATTGGCTCGTTTTGTAATACTTGAAGTTAATAGGCTTTCTAAGTGAAACCCCATTTCGTTGTCACGACATAACATTATTTTTTATTGTTAACTATAGAATTGCGAGGCACAGATTACATTGTTGTAACATTACAGTACATTGCTTGAATAGGATGAATATGAAGTCTGGCTGTCAGGGTTTGAGTACTTCCTGTGTCCTGGGCTTCTCACATGGTCCAAAAGACTATTCATAGTGTTTTAGATATGTGTTTGTGTCATAACTATTCAGACTTTTCATAGTGAGTTTTCATCAGCTCATTGTGACCACATCTGTCAAGCAATTAAAAGTTGAAGATTTCAATATGAGCTCAAACCTTCAGGTATTTGATTGCTCATTTTGCTGTATTTGTGTGACTATGAAAGTATGAAAGAGAACAGTGCTAGCTTTCTCTGGAGAGAAAGTGTGCTGCGACAGTATTCTCATATAATGAATCACCTCCCTAAGGCAACTACCATGGGAGAGAGAGAGAGAGAGAGAGAGAGAGAGAGAGAGAGATTGTTGACAGAGTTGTTAATGCAATTGCAACTGCTCCAATTGTTTAGAATCCGGTTATCATTAACCGATGCGAATGTCAACTGAAAACATGAACAAGTTTCACTCAAAAATTAATTTATAGTGTTAGATAAAGACAAATAAGAGGAAAAAGAGGCAAGTATACTGAGAAAACTACAATGTGTTACACATTACATTATCAGAAATAGAGATTACCTCAATGAAATAGAATTATTAGTATAAAATGATGTAGTTTTATTTTATCTTATTATTATATTATATTATATGTAATTTATTGTACTTTTTTTTAAAATATTTAAAACGTATTATATAAAATTTTGTTTTGTTTTTCTAAAGTCATCGTGTGTATACATATTCAGTTAAATTGAATAAAAAAGAAAGGACAATGGAGGTGGATGTACTCATAATAAACATGTTTCTGTATGATATATTTTTTTCTTACACAATAAAGGCAATAATAAACCCACCTAGTCCATTTATCTCTTTTTTATGAGACAGACTAATTTCACTGCAATTCACCCTGTTTTAATATTGAATGCTGTTGATATATCTATTTTTTGTCCTTCTGTGAGATTCACTGCTATGTTTTGTGAAGTCTGAACATCTTGGTTTTCTCAGCCTCAGTCTTTAGAGTTAATATCCAAGGATGCATATTGATTTCAGGGTCTTTTACACGGAATACAGTGATCTGAATTTCCCTTTCGAAGGGGAACTTTACACTTTTGGATGGTCTTGGATGGTTGCTGTGGGGACACCATCAGCGTTGGTGTCTAAAGCCCCGTTCACACCACACGATCCCATTTATTTCAATGGAGGACTGGCGACTTCCGGCAACACACACAAAAGTGATCGTTAGCAACAGGATGTGGGCGTGTCAAGCGACATGTACTACACAAAAAAAGTACAGAAATTTCAACTTTATCCAAATGAAAAACTAATTTGGCGAGTGTGATGAATAACAGGTTCTGTGTGTATGGGTGATGGAAGGAGACACAGGGTTGGCGAATACTGGGGCTCATGCACTTTTTATTCTTAGTTTTTCTCTCCCCACAGCGTGAGGTCGCGCTCAAACAAAAATGAACTCAGAATATCAAAATACAAAGTAAACAGTAGACAAAAGTTCTTTTTCCACTGAACACAGCTTTCTCTCGATGACAAACACACTCTTGGCCCATTTGAAAATGGCCCATTTGATGGCAAGAGCTTCTTTTTCAATGGTGCTGCATATAGTCTCTCTCTTTGAGAGCTTACGACTAATGTACAGCACCGGCCGTTCTTCACCATCTATCTCCTGGGACACTTTATCTGGGTAAAGGCCTGCTGGCACTGCTCCGTCCACTCAATGGTATTTGGCACCTGGTTAGGTCAGTCAGTGGGCTAGCAATGTCTGAATAACCAGGTACAAACCTTCTGTAATATCCTACTAGCCCCAGGAACTGCCTAACCTCCTTTTTGGTCTTCGGCCGCGGACAGGTCGCAACTGCTGCCGTCTTATCAATTTGGGGACACACCTGCCCATGACCCAAGTGGAAGCCCAGATACCTGGGACCTCATTTATAAAACTTTGCGTAAGATTTGCGTCAGAAGTGTCTTCTGTCTTCACATCTTCTAAGAGCGCAAGATCAGCCACTGTGCATCATTATACGCATTGTGATGGGGCATTTTATTTACATCCATTTAATTCTGCATCTGACAAGCTACGGATGTCGGTTATAATCTACTTGGAAATGGGAAATAGTTCAGCGCAAATGTAATTTCTTGCAGCTTTCTGAATGGTTGAGACACGTCATACGTTATTTTATCAAAAATAAAACAAACTAAATGCATATACCATGATTCCGTAGATTATGAAGACATTTTTACTATGAAAACAACTTTTCCCAGTGGACAAATAATATTTATCGATCTATCTATATATCTCCCTAATTATCTATCTATCTGACAGACTATCTAATTGCTATATCTGCTCCGTTAGATGGACATATTGGCGAGAATATTAGTTTTGTACATTATTTCGTTCTGTTTACCATCTTATTTATGAGGATGAATTGCATACCAATATTATAGCAGAAAATATTTCACTTTCTTTTTGGAAATATGTGTTAATTTGCATTTCTGTTACAGATCGATCAAACGCGTGTCCGTGTAGGCTGTTAATTGTAAGCTGTTAAGACTTGCTTTGTGAAGTATTCGTGATATTTATGAGAGGCAGTATTGCAATTTATTTTACACAACCGTCTACAGTTTCACACATTTTCACGTGTTTTTTCCAACTGCTGACGGTGTCGCCATTTCTCATTTCACCCGTTTTTGTGCGTATGCCTGGGTCAGAGCTTGCGTGAAGGACCGCACATTTTACCGTCAAGTTTGTTTTTTATAAATACCAACTATTGCGTAGAGAGCGGCGTACGCCTTCTTTTGTGCGTACGCAACGTTTATAAATGAGGCCCCTGACCTCCACGCGCCCCAAATACACTCTTCTTTGGGTTGGCCGCGAGCCCCGCCCCTCTCAGCGTCCTGAAGAAGTGGACACTATTTCGAGAACATATTACCTATTTATGCCACAGACGGTCATATTGACCGCACTGAATTTTGCGGTATTTTTTTGTTAAATATCCCGCGGTTGATCATGTTCTCTCTCAACTGTCAACAGAAAGGTCCGTCCGGTCACCTCTGTAGCGGTGTTTGCTATATAATAATTTCTACATAAGTTGTTGATCAGAAATAAGCAAATAAAACCAGACTACAATTATCTATAATACTTACGTTATCTATAGGCGATATATATATAGCCTATATATATTGCTAGGCTAAAATGTCTAAAATGAATGAGCGAATGAGGAGGAACATGACTCGAACCATGGCCCTGGAGATCAATCAACGAAATAAACACTGTTTTGAATCTAACGGTCAAAATTACCGTTTGTGGCCGTTCTAGTAGTTTTGGAATTCTGGCACTTCTAGTGTTAAACCCCGGCCAATTAGTCCCTAGAATCATTAGGTACTGGAAGTGCTGGTTAACCACCACCTCTGTGCTTTTGGCCCCGGAATTGAATGGTGACTGTCACCAAGGGATAACCCAGTATTTCCCCATGCACACACCACACCCAAAATTGAAATTGTGCAAATTGAACAAAGAAAAACTCTTTTAGTTGTGATATAGTGTCTGTCTAGCACTTTGGGTTTAAGAAAAGTGCATTATAAATAAAATGTTCAGTTATTCACTGTGCAAACGCATCATAATATGTGAACACACTAACAGCACGCTCCTGCACCGCAACACACACTGCAAACGGGTGTGAAACGGACGTTAGATCCACTACAGTTCTAAGAAACATAGATGTGTTTAAGAACTCTTTTTTCGTACAACAGCAGCACTCATCTTCTTTGTTAATTAGTGGATGCGGATGACCAGTCGTAGACCGGAAACTGATACGCCAACTTCTGACAAAAGCGGAAGTTCGAAACTACGGTTGTGCACATAGCCCATTAATTAATTTAACTACGTTTCACTTGAATTAATCTGCTACCAACTTTCCATCGCTCTGAAAGAGCCACGGCGCAGCTGTAGATTACACAAAAACGGACACTTTTCAAAGTCTGTGATTGTAGCGCCTCTTAGCGGCCAAAGGCAGCAAATACACCTCAACTTTTACCGCCGCGGCAAAACTGCGGCGGTAAAAAACACATTCTGGTTGTCTACCAACTGTATATGTGTGTGTGTTTTCATTTAGGCTATACCATCTGTCTTAAAATATAAGGAATACTGGAGCTTGGTTGGGTGGTGGGACTGCTTGCGGTGGGCGCCGGAAAATTTTCCATATTTTCAAATCCAAATCTTGACAGGTATGGTCAATGGCGCATAGCTCATACATTCAGATTCACTCTTTTAAGCGCACATGCTTGGCCTTAATACAGAGTGTGAACAATGTGCATACACTGTAGATAAGATGCATTTTACTTTTTGCAAATGATACATTTCCATTAAGGAAAAATATAAAAACACGAGGAAAATCATTGTTGTGTCCATGACGATGGGAAAAAAAAAAAGCATAAAGCTTACACATTTAATCAAATTATTATATGCATTTTTTAACCGAAGCTAATTTGGGTGTGTTTGTCCCATCCCCAATGTCACTTCTCTTTCATTTTTACGGCCCAGACGAGAACATCAATCTCATCATCAAGCTGTGAACCGATTCTGAAGCGTGCCTGGTTATAATATTATTGCGCCATGGCACAAGTGCACCTCGTTCATCATGCTCTTAAAGGGAATGTGATATGACACTCTTATTGGTTTGTTTCCCGTTACGCCCAAACCACACCTATGAATAAGGAAGCTACTTCAGACCAACCCCTTGTAGATTTGCGCCGAGCGCAAGAGTCATTTATCTCACCGGTTAAATAGCAACAGCGCTGAGATTCACCCACAAAGTTACTTACGTTTTGCGCTTGAGCAGTGCTGCGTTTTAGATCATTAAAATAGGACCCATAGTCTTATTAGAGTATTGAATACTGGTCGTCAAACAAGAAGAGGCTCATTAGTCCTTAAAGGACAACTCCGGCGCAAAATGAACCTTTGGTCTAATTACACATTGCTACCTAGTCAACCGTTATCAGAGATTTGTTTTCATGATTGCCGAATGTAAATAGTTTTATCTCTAAAAACAGTTTAGCCTATAACGCTAGTATAATGCTAGTATAGGGCATAGAGTAATGACAAATAAAAATCGCTTGTTATTACCACTAACAAGGCTCAAAATAGCCCCACACCAAAACGACAGCATAACAAGGGTCCCTACATTCAAACCGAAGCATTGAGAACCTTGTCAGTGTCCAGACAGTTTAATAAGAAGATATTTTATACACACAGTAAATTTCGCGAATACAGGAAGAAGCCATCTTTGAAAAATAGTCTCTACCAGTCGATCTACGAACGCCGATCCAAGTGAGCTGAACTGTGCAGAATCTCATATGATCCGTTGTTTCCAGAAGAAACACAAACACAAACCGTTTACTTGTCTTCAATATGTACACGTAGCCTACTGTTCGCGCTCACCTTATCACCTTATTCACATCTCACCAGCGCACTTGGATCGGCGTTCGTAGATCGACTGGTAGAGACTATTTTTCCAAGATGGATTCTTCCTGAATTCGCCGAAATTTACTGTGTGTATAAAACATCTGCTTATTAAACTGTATGGACACTGACAAAGTTCTCAATGCTTCGGTTTGAATGTAGGGACTCTTTTTATGCTGTCGTGTTAGTGTGGGGCTATTTTGAGCCTTGTTAGTGGCAATAACAAGCGATTTTTATTTATCATTACTCTATGCCCTATATACTAGCATTATACCAGCGTTATAGGCTAAATTGTTTTTAGAGATAAAACTATTTACATTCGGCAATCATGAAAACAAATCTCAGATAACGGTTGACTAGGTAACAATGTGTAATTAGACCAAAGGTTCATTTTGCGCCGGAGTTGTCCTTTAATTGGTGATGTCATGTCATGGTGCATGAGTGGAAGACACCTTGTGTATCTTTTAGGATGAAACTTGCATAGTGTTGTTTGCATAATCTTCTTGTTCAGGTGATCTAAATGTTGTTCACATTAAATTAAAATCTTCACTGTTTTGTTTTTTGTTTTCTCTTCAGATCCCTTTTCACATTAAACAACAAAATAATAATAATAATAATAATAATAATACAGTTCTTGTCAAAATCACAATGGGGCACAACACATAAACAATAAAGTACCAGTGAGAACAATAAGAAAACAAATAAATTATACTTAGGATGCCAAAAACAATAACAGAGGAATAATGATCAACAGCCAGGGAGTAAACAATAGAATTATGAGAAAAGATAAGGTTTTAATTGAGATATAGATATAGATATAGAGAAAATGTTACAGATCTTACAGAGAGTGATTTATGATATTAGTAATTGTTGACATGGGACAAAATGTGTTTTGAAAATAGCAGCATTTACACTTTTGAAATGAATCAGATGATCTCTAGAATGTTCTTAGAAAATAAATACAATGACATGGTACATTATGTTCTTTATTTTATCCAAACTTTGATGTAGCATCATGTCTCATAATTGCTGAAAGCACATGTCTTTAGACTGTGGCGATTAATGTTCAAAATAATGGTTTAAATTAACACAGTCTCATCCAAAAAGTCATATAACTGACGTTTTGGGACGTATTTTGACCATACGTCAATATCCGCCTTTTTAGGGCCCCCTTAAACGTCGGTAGATGGCGATCCCGGGCCGTCATACAACTGACGCTTTACCTTTAACGTCAGTTAGGTTTAGGGTTAGGTTTAGGTATGGGGTAGAGTTAGGATCCCATAACCTCATCTACCGACGTTTAAGGGGGCCCTAAAAAGGCGAATATTGACGTATGGTCAAAAGACGTCCCAAAACGTCAGTTATATGACGTCTTGGGATGAGACCGGGTTGTTTAAATATTAAATTTGTCTTGACAAATTAGAGGTTCATTTAAAAGTGAAAAGTTTAGGTTTGAGGTCGGTAAGATATTATTGGTATTTGATCAAAAACAGAGTAAAAAAAAGTAATGAAGTAATGGTATTACAATTTAAAAGAAATGTTTTCTATTTCAATGTATTGTAAAATGTAATTTACTCCTGTTATGGCAGAGCTGAATTTTCAGAAACCATTACTCTAGTCTACATTGTCACATGATCCCTCAGAAATATTTATTTGTTTGTTTGTTAAATGATTGATTTCTCACAGCATAACAAAATAAATAGAAACAAAAGGAATACAAATACGAATACAAAAATAAAACTAACAAAAAATTACCTACAAAGATGATCAAGTAACAAGTTATTAAGAAAAGGATGGACCCATTACAGCACAAGAGGGGAAACACAGTATCTTAACATTTAACATAACACTAAGAAATAAAGAAAAGCATATTAAGATAAATAACATATAAAAGACATGTGTTGTCCTCCCCTATGTTTATGCAATCACAAATAGCGTGTTAAATTCCTTGTTCCTGCCCGGACTCTAATTTTTGTCACTCTTAGATGCTGCTTCATAAAACCACGTTTAAGGACCGCAGCAACTCATTTCTGGTAAACTTAGACTAATCTAGCCGCATTCCAAATGAGTAACAATGTAAATAAATGTGTCACTATTATAGTGAAATAGTGAGTGGCTCAATATCGCAATTTGCAACATTATCACTATTTTGAATTTAATTTAATGAATTAATTTATTATTAATATTATTATTTGCTGTATAAAGAGTATACGTAACATTGCAGGAGAAGAAAGGAGACAGAATGTAAAAAACAAGGGTCCACATAACAGAACATACACCTGACAATAAGGTGGGGTTATATGTTATAACAGTTCCAATCCTCAAATCTGACTAGACGAGAGGCTTTCTAAAACTGCTTTCTAAGACTGCTGTCTCTGCATACTTTAGATAGGCTGTCTATAGACCTTTTTCACAAAAACCGGAAATATGTAATCGTTGTGGAAGCGGAGTTCCCGTCAACTGTCAACACATCAGAAAAACCTACCCTGGGAAGAGAAAATTGATCAGAGAGTCTTCAAAACTTCGAAAAAATGTAAACTTGTCATGGTCCAGTTGTTGATGACTTTGTAAAATGCTGTGGTGATGCTTGTCTGCAGCTGATGTATCTAAGGCCAAAGATATGACTATTGATTTCAGAACTAAAGCTCATTCTTCCCAATATACGGTCATTAAAGGTAAGAAGGTGGAGTGTGTGGAAAGTTATTAATATTTAGGGACTATTATTAACAATAAACTGCATTTTAATGTGAATACCAGAAAGAAGTCTGTCAGTTTTATTCAACAGTTATCCTCTTAGGTAGTGAATTTTTTTGCACTGCTCTTGCTATAGAACGATCAAAGATGAAGAACAATTTATACAAATATTAATTTATCCCTTGTACACTCAGATTGTTAAATACTCAGAATGGTATATATTAATATTTTAAATTTATGTGTAGCCCACTGTTGTGTGTTCTTATTTATCTTGTTTTATATTGTGGTTTAGCCTATATTTTTATGTGTTTATTACGCTGGATACAAATATCTTAATAAAGTTGAACATGAACTAACGTTACTTCATAATACACAAATCATAAAACATGAAAAAATAAATATAAACAATGACGGCTTAGTGAACGGTGACATGAGAAGTACAGAAGATCACAGAATCAATAACATCCCGCCAGATTGCCTGAATCCATTTCCGTCGAACTTCATCGACAGGGAACTGACGAGGGAAGGGATGAAAACGACAGATATGGCTGCTTTTGGGAATAACAAAATAAGATTGTTTTCCTTTTTGAATTGTCCTTTTTGGGTGAACTATCCCTTTATGATCTAATTTGTAAAGAAGCTGTTTCGGATTTTTAAATAATTTCCCTCACTTTAAGTATGTACTCTTTGTAACTAGCAATACAGGACACAAGCTAATAAAATATCAACTGCACTAATTTTTAAGTAACTGCCTTTTTTTGTCTCAGCACTCAAGGATCAATGACACTTAGATGCAAGTTGAAGAGCATGTGTAAATTAGCCACATCATCATGAGTGTGTCTCAACCCTGATGCTTGTGTTGTTAGCAAACAGGATGAGAGATTAATATAGTGGAGAGGTGGCACTATTATAAATGTTTGCTCTCCATTTCCTTGGTGTGACTTATATATTCTCGTCTCCTGTTGACACAAAGACAACAGACGTATGTGGTTTGCCTTGCCTTTCCTCATCTATCACAGGCGAAAGATGGATGGGACAGAGAATGTAAGGACGCTAGCCTGATCCAAAAACTGCTAGCTTGGCAACACCATCTTCCCCATACTCTGACATACCTGATGCAGATAAGAAAGAAACTCTGGCATTAAACATGAATTTGCATATGTCAGGGTTGTGTGCGGGTCTGAATTAAATTAAGATTTCTAATTAAATTTCTTGATAGATGGACAGATAAACGTTTAATGTATTACAGATAGCTGCACAATTCTGGAAAAAAATTTTTTGCTTCAAATAGTGATCATGATTCTCCCATGATTCTTAACAGACAATGAAACAAAATAACATGAGGTTCTGAAAAAAATGTTAATTGCTGCAGCCTATTCAAAAATGCATTACTATGATCACTGCTTTCTCTGGGTCAGCGGCAGCACGAACACAGATTTGATTTTTCTGGTATGATTTTGTCAAAGGATTAAGGCGAATCATTTTCATTTAGGAATAAGATCATATGGGTGTTTGAATTGAGATCACAATCTTTTAATTATTATTATCCTGATTCATAAATGTCATTCCGATTCAACAGCCTATAGGGAGCGGCACCACATCCCTACATCTGTCTGGATTGTCAACGATGCATGCAAATGCAAGAACGATTGGGTTGTAAATTACCTCACGTTACGACATCTGAATATGTCACCCATTTACCCCTGAAAGAGAAAATATACAGGAGTGTATTAAAGAGTGGACAATCAGACAGTGTTTCAGAGGAGTGTCACCCTGGCAGCTGTCCATCATCTAAACAACCCAATTCCATTGCCTACAATAGCCATGGCTGACTTATGTTTACAAGGGATACTTTGGGCCGCAGAGCTCTCCGTCTTGCTTTAAACAGTTCATTTATGGAATCTGTAAATCACTGACCCTGTCACCTGCAGAATGCCGTTGTCACACTTAAAAAGAAAAACATACACAATCTGGGAACAGGTCAAATAGTGTGGCTGGTCATTTCACCCATCTTTAAATGTAAAATATGAGCAGTGGCCTGTTCTCTGACAGGATAATCCAGAGGGAGGCTGCAGTCCATCCCTGTGAAGGTGGAAGAGATTGCCTGGGCTTTTTGGGGGGTTTGTTTTGCTGCTTTAAGATTCAATATAAAGTTTGGCTACAGGCCAGCTCATTTGACTGACAGATGTTGTTTAAATAGAGGGCATTTAAATTTGATGTGATTGATTATGTGGTTGGCTATGAGTTGTGAATTTAGCTCAAGGCTTACTGTAAATTGTCTCATTGCAACAATATAGAGAAAACCAAAGATTGATTTGCACATAAATTTGTTCTGATTGTGTAACATGAACAAGGTCACAGTTTAACAGAGCAACAATATAGAGAGGGGTCTTGAGATAATTATTTATTTATTTTTTTATCTTATAAATGTCTTGAAAATGAGGTGCGAGTGTTAACGAGGAACGAAATGCTACGTAGCGATGACCCAATGGGAAACTCCCTTCGGAGGGGTTGATTGTCTGAACCCGTATAGAATCATGCCAATTCAATGGCTGATGGCGCATGCTCCTCTTCTGCGGTGCTCATCTGCTCCTTAAATTTTCAACCGAAGAAGCCCAGCTCAGAAGCGAGAGGAGATTGGCAGCGAACACAGCATCTCGTTCCCTATTCAGAGAACATGGGATGCACAGGTGACCCCAGACGTTTCCTGGTAATCTCCTGAGTATTCCCTTTAAAATGTGGATCTAGTCGGAAGTAGATCTACGTCAGCACAAAGTCCTCTGAATCAGACACTGCGGTGAATAAAATCTCCTCCATTCCAAAGGAAAAAGCATTGTGTACAAAACGAGAATATCCAACGAAAAACAACTGCCACGGGCTAGCTAAACCGTTGTTGTCATGAAACGTTAGATGCATGCCTTCGCATGAACTGTTGGCCCTTTGCTTTATCTGCTATATAGGTGCAGTAGAACTGGAAAACAGTGTAAAACCTGTAAAACGCGTGGACTAAGTGTAAAACGCGTGGACTAAGATATGATACAACACTGCCAAAACAGAATACAACTTTTAACATTGCAAAACAGAGTACAACATAGGTCCAACACCCCTTTTTTTATCCAGAGAAAAAAAACACATGGCTGTTGAAATAAAAGTGGGGAGAACTCTCTAAGCTTATGTTGTGTAGTCTTTGTACCGGGGGTTGGGCTTTGATATTCTTCCTGTGAACGTGTCTGGAAATGTGTAAGTTATAAACAATATGGTAGTAGTGGATGAGTGATGTTAGTCAGTATGTAGATCTAGTATATAAAACATCCTAAAGCACTGACTTTTTGTTATCCTGGAACATTCTTTTGTATATTTTGTATGTCATGTTTAATGTACTTTACCTTGCTATTTCACTAGAGTTTATTAATATGTTGTAGCTACTAATATGTTGCCGATGTTGATCCGCGTTTGCGTCCGGAGTCGATCAGATTCACGTTTTGACTGACGAGCTTCAGCAGATAAAACTTTTGTTTTTTATATTTTTGTGGAGTTTGTGTTGGAGTCTGTGTTGTGAGACGTTTTGGGGAGTTATCAGACTCCGTGTTGTCAGCTGAAGTGCCGTTGGTCGCATGTTGAAATCAACGGGGTAACTGTGTCCATTTCTTTTACTGTCTATGGGTCGCATAGGCTGTAGAATTATGATAGAGAGGCTCGGGAGCGCGAGTGCACGTCACATCCGAAGGATTTTGCAGGGAATCCGACCCAGAGACCTCACATATAAATATGAATATTGGCCTTCAGAGGTATTAGCAAAACCCGAAAAGTGGATCATTGCAATGTGTGATTACAACCCCTTCAAACGCAGGCAATAAAAAAGGATTCATTTTATAAAAAAAAGTTCCATATAGAACCTTAAGAACCATTAAGAGTAATCCCTTTAATTAAATTACAATATTTAGATTTCTTGATAATTAATTACACCCAACACCTCTTTTTGTCCGGCGCTGTTGCCATGGTGACTCATAATATCTGCGCTCCATTGATAATGGCTTTTTATAGTTGTGGTGCACGCGCTTAACTCACCCAGATAGCAGACTGACATTGAATCAACGTGGAAATATGACATCGAAACAACGTTGATCTGACATTGTTTTGCTCATCGAATTAACGTTGAACCAACGTCAGATGCGTCATTCTTTCAAAACTAACGGAAAATCAACTTGAAATCAACGCGTTGTTTCAACATTATGAAAGCAAACCAATTTTCGATTTCATTTAGCTTTGAAGAATGCCGCGTCTGACGTTGGTTCAACGTTAATTCGATGAGCAAATCAACGTTGTTTCAATGTCATGAGAGACGTCGTTTCCACGTTGATTCAATGTCAGTTTGCTATCTGGGTCAGAGTCAGTCAACTCAGAGTTGATTGAACTAACTCATTTCAGCTGTTCTGTAAACGAAAACTCAGAGTTTCCCATCTCAGGGTAAGTCAACTCAGAGTTCAAACTTTAACTCAGAGTTGGTTGAACCCCCTTATTGAAACGGGCTCCTGGTGTATGCTGGACCAAAACATGGTTTCTCTGGCCCTGCGTTTTGTTGCTTCTAGGCCTGGGTGGCCCTGATGCAACTGTCTGATATAATAGGGTTGCAGGGACTGGGGAATGACGAAGCGCTGACCACAGAACAATAGGCCATTATCAACTGTGAGTTTGTCTCTTATGGCATAGAACTGCCTGAGGTCATGTGGCAGCTTCTTTGATGAGTCAGGCCAGCCCTCCGCAACAACCTCAGATAAGCGCCTGCACAGATGGTTTGCCTGTGTTTCCTGCCTCAGTTCCACAATTCTTCTTGAGGCGAGAGCTCCCACTGTCATTACATTGTAGTCCTCACTAGTTTCAGCCCAGTCAGTGGAGGGCAGGTGTGCACGTGAGAGCGTGTCTGCTAGGTACAGCTCTTTGCCTCTCTTGTAAATGACATTGAGGTTGTTGCGCTGCAGCTTAAGCATCATCCTCTGAAGGCACGCAGAAGCTGAGTGTAGTGGTTTTTTAGAATAGTGATGAGCGGCTGACGATCAGTTTCGTCAGTCACTGGACACCATATATGTAGTCATGGAATTTCTGACAAGCGTAGACAAGGGCCAACAGCTCCTTTTCTATCTGAGCATAGTGTGACTCAGTCTCTGTAAGTGCTCTTGAGGCAAACGCCACCGGTTTGTTCTGGAGGCAGACAGCACCCAAGCCATGCTGCGAGGAATCTGCAGATAACATCACCGGCTGATGCACGTCAAAGTACTGAAGTACAGAAGGACTT